>NW_025947367.1:53688-136533 GCF_000764305.2 Hyalella azteca | reverse complement strand
TCTTACCCCAGTGGGGTAAGATGGGACCAGCTCACTTTTTTTAATCTGTACAGAAAACTATGTTGTATGCAGAAAGTCTGAGTTGTAGCTTAGAAGCCCATTGCATAACTACACCTTGTGATAGGTTTAGGGTTTTTTATTTATTCATGGTATAGATGCTACATGCTTGTTAGTGATTTCGGTCCTGTCTTACCCCATCTGACTATACCTATATAGGCGAAACCCCTATTATGTTACTGATATGTTTATGCCGTTGTATGAATCTATTTGTCTGCGAGTTGCTCGTTAAACCTGAATGTTGTTAAGTGCAGTACGTCTACTAAATGTATGTTGATTTAAAAGTTAACTGAGCTACATGGAATTATATCAAAGAATAAGATCTTAATATACAATCCCAGCAGACCGTATACCTTGAGGTACTACGTAGCGCGTATAAAACAGTTGCATCATTCCTGTCAAATTTTGTATTGTTTGATAACGTATAGAACAGTTTTTAGCTTTAATTCCGAACCATCATACGAATTTAATGTCCTGTATTAGTTTCTGTCGCCCGTGTTTCGATATGAACGAAGATCAACGATTGAGTCCCCTTGAAAAGAATGCTATCAGCAAAATGCGTCAGTGAACATTTTTAATTGTAAATAGGAGCTCCTGATGTGGAATTTTTGACGTACCTATAAGCCAATTTTTTCAGGCCTCTCACTTGCAGCTGTGTTCAGAAATTAGTTCGTATAACTTGAGCACGAAAACGGGTTGTTGTATAAATAGTTAACAGTGAAATTAATGATAAATTACGAATGGAAAATGAGTATTTGGATTTTAAGTTCATTCATGCCACACATCGTCATTGTACAACCTATGAAGGATGTGCATTGTGGCATGACGGATCTGTATTGTGCTATGAGGGATCTCCATTGTACTGTGACGGATCTGCATTGTGCTGTGAAAGATATGCATTGTGCTGTGAAAGATCTACATCGTGCTATGAAGAATGCATTGTTCTGTGTAGAATCTACATTGTGCTGTGAAAAATCGTTCCGTTCAAACTTACCGAATCCGAATCTTCCTCTTTTCTAATTATTCATTCTAATATTGCCAGAATAATAGCAAATCTTGTCATTATATCATGGAAAGTTGCCTGCGTTTGCATATATAATCGCGCGCTAGAAGTGAGTTTGCGGCTAACGGAGATATTACTTATGACGTCACAAAGTGTTTGTAATTGAATATATAATACGTCAAGATCTGAGCTGCTATATAAGTTAGAATTATTCTTAATGCGGAGAAACTTGTATGTTTCTATTTAAATGCTTCTAAGTCAATATAAAGAGAAATAGATTGTGCATTTTATTCATCACATAAGCGAGAATTAGGAAGATGGCGGAACTCTTCCGTTAAATCCACAAAATTTGACGGGAATTCGATCAATTTTTTTATTTGTTCTCTCTCGGGAAATGTTGGAAAACAGTGCACGTAAAATTATCTGACCGGAAAATGTTCATGTGCGAATAACTCAGTTACCCTTAGCGTAAATCAATTATCTCTTTGACCTCGGATACATTTACCGTCGACAATGCTATTTGTACCTAGTGGCTTGGGATCAAGATTCAGTCAGTTACGAAAGGGTTAAGTTTCGTTTTACTATTCTGTTTACTTTCCGTTTAATTCAGAATAGCTACGCTTTACGGTTGAGCATTAGCGCTTCAACGCTGTTATAAACTATAAAAAAAAACTTGCACCTACATATGTGGGTCAGGTATGAAAGAAAACTTTTTGAGTGGGTATTTTTTCTGAGCATTAATCGGTCTGAATAAGAAGCCGTCGAATTGTTCGAGCCCGTCGAGTTCAAGGCAGTTGTCGCTCTGTGTCGTATGCAGACATCGCACTATTTTGCTTTTTCCTCAACCAATTAATGAAAAATGATTTTTTTCAATTTAATCGCTGAAACCACAAACAAAATTTATTTTATTTTTTTTTAATATTCATTTAGATAAAAGCGACGTGTGTAATTTTTATGCTGTGCGCAATGCGCATATTATTCAAGAGACACTTATTACTTTTTTGTGATACCTCGGGTGCATCGAGTAGAAGCTGAAATTATCGGGTGTTTAGAAGCTGAATTTATTGGACGTTAAGAAGCTAAAATTAACGGATGATTAGAAGCTGAATTTATCGGGTGTTTGCAAGCTGAAGTTATCGTCTGTTTAGAAGCCTAATTTATCGGGTGTTTAAAAGCTTAAATTATTAAGAGGTTTAGAAACTTAAACTAACGGATATTTAGAAGCTTGAATTATCGAATAGAATATTATATCGGGCATATGAGGATCAAACACTAACAGTTGAGTTGATAGATGGAAGCCTCGTTGACAGATGATTCAATTAAGATAGCGTACTATGAGAGGAAGGCGGATTAAATGGGATTATTAAATCTTTCTTTTGCTTTGTATTTATAGTTGTTTCTAAAAAATACATATTTTTTTAAGTTGGAACTCGTATTTTTAACTCCTAAATTTCCTCAAAATTCATCGTAATTTATTAGTCGACCGAGACTTACTACGGCTAATTTCATCAAAATCATTACTCAATATTCTTCAAAATAATTTATCCGAGCATTCTTTACGAATCGTGATATTACAATTTCAATCAGCACAGATCTAAAATTCTCAGCATGTGTACGAAGAAGAAATTCATTCCACATCTAGGCCTTATTTATTCAAATAAGTTCTATTATTATTTGGTTTTTCTCAGTATTTTTCTAATAATGAATACTGAACGCATGCCGTCGGACTTTTTTTTGACACTAAATAACATCTGCCAAGGCTTCAGTCACACTTTAATTTTTTGCAAGTTTTTCTCGCCCAAGACCGATGCCTTTGCCTTTGCCTATCTGTACAATGAGTAACGACAAGCAAGGTCAACGAAAGTCCAGTGAGCAATACATACGATTCTCGAATGCATTTCGTATTCATGTTTCTTATACTCGCTTTGCCCGGTTGCTGTAAAAACTGGTTAAGTTTGGAAGCTGCCAAGGCAAGCGGGACGCGTTTGTAAGCCACAGTAGGCTGAGGTCACTCATTCGAAGCCTGCAACTGGTAGCGTGTGGATGAACATATAGTCGAATGATCTGCGACCCGTGAAAATTTACAGACGAGGCAGCTTCTGATTTGGATTACCAGAAGCTGGGGCGACTCTAAATTTTGTTACCCAGTGATAATATACAGACGCAGCAGTTTCTGATTTGGATTACCAGAAGCTGGGGCGACTCTAAATTTTGTTACCCAGTGAAAATTCACAGACGAGGCAGCTTCTAATTTGGATTACCAGAAGCTGGGGCGACTCTAAACTTTGTTAGGGAAGTCATTGGATGTGTGGACACCACGCCGCTATATAGTGGCGGCCATTATAACTTTCGAATTGATAAATGTGATTTATTATCATAATACTGGCTTCTTGTAAAGAGTTACTGGACCCTGATGGCCGAGGAATCTTGGTAATTCGATAAAAAACTCAGTAAGTTTACCATGAAATCTGAGTAAGCATTTCGAAGAAATCGGTGTTAGCATGAATTACGTATGAGATTTTTGGCAATTTCGGACGAAATATTCACTATCGTCAGCTGCAGGAAAACTGAAGAATGACGATCAATTTTTTACAACAATATCAAAATAAACTTTGAGAGTTGTCAATGTGATCACAAATTGTGAGAGTTGAAGTGAAGTATTGGTTACCGCAATCGATACGCCGCACCTTGTACCGTTACTGAGAAGAATTTTTTCTATGCAAATAAAAAGGTTATTAGAATCTGTGTCTTGAAAAATGTGCATTCGCAAGATATTTATAACTTGTGATGATAATTATACGTACTCGTGGCGCACTTTAGAATGTTGCACAGTTGTTGTGTGATATATAAGACAATTTTTTTGTGGAGTATTCAGAGTTTAGTAGCTGTGTGTGTCACTGATACTTCAATATGACTTTTGCAACATGGATATCGATGATCACCCTTCCTAAGTAAGTGTATGGGCATTTATTATGGCCTAAATTTGAGCAATTTCCTTTAAAGAGTGATTAAAACTAAATTTAAAAAAAAAACACCTATACTATGCCTAAATTATATTATAATATTTTCACAATTTCGTCGTTGTAGGTCATTTCGTTGTTTTAATATTATTAAATTGAATTGTCAATACCTAAGTTAAAATGAAATTATTGAATGATGAAGTGAATGCTTGCAAATTATTTTCTGTTTCCAAAAATCACCCATGAAAAATCAATGGTGCAAATAAAATTATATTTGTTTTAATGACATAAGAATGTGTGAGCAGCATTAAGCTGCTGTTGCAGCGGCCGCTGCTGCAGCTGCTGCGGTTGCTGCTGATGCTGCTGCTGTTCGAGTCGCCGAAGCGATACCCTGACCCGACCATACTGGACGCATATGACTTCATTGTGGGTATGAATACCATTGTGGTGGTGTGGTTACAAATACCATAGCGGTGATATGGGCACAAATTCCATAGTTGTGGTGTGGGTACGAATACTATATTGGTGGTATGGGCACAAATGTCATAATGGTAGTATGGTTATAAATGCCATAGTGGTGGTGTGAGTATAAATGCCATAGCTGTGGTATGGGTACAAATACCATAGTTGTGGTATGGGTACAAATACCATAGTGATGGTGTGAGTATAAATGCCATAGTTGTGGTGTGGGTACAAATACCATAGTGGTGGTATGGGTACAAATACCAAAGTGGTGGTGTGGGTACAAGTACCATAGTTGTGGTATGGGTACAAATATCATAGTGGTGGTGTGAGTATAAATGCCATAGTTGTGGTGTGGGTACAAATACCATAGTGGTGGTATGGGTACAAATACCAAAGTGGTGGTGTGGGTACAAGAGCCATAGTTGTGGTATGGGTACAAATGCCAAAGTGGCGGTATGGGTACAAATGCCATAGTTGTGGTGTGGGTACGAATGCCATAGTGGTGATATGGGTACAAATGCCATATTGTTGTGATGTGGGAACAAATGCCATAGTGATGGTATGGATACAAATACCATAGTTGTGGTGTGGGCATGAACACAATAGTTGTGATATGGGTACGAATATTATATTGGCTGCGTATGGGTTCTCATACTGTAATCTAGTCTGTTCTTGAACGCGTTCATACTTGGAGCGCCAACGATGTCATCGGGGAGGCTGTTCCACATGTCGGTGATTCGAAGCGAGAAGAAATTTTGTCGCGTGGAGAAGTTGCAGCGCAGTTTTTTTAGTTTATAGCCGTGGCCCCTGGTGTTGGTTCTTGTTCTAAATTCTAGTAATCTTTTGAGGAACTTGTACAAACCATGAGTATACTTGTATATTTCAATGAGGTCCCCATGTAGATGTCGATAACTGAGGCTTGGAAGCTTCATAATCTTCAATCTTTCTTCATAGGACTTGCCCTTCAAGCCTTGAATTATCCTTGTTGCACGTCTTTGAACATTCTCTATTAAATTTTTGTCTTTTCAAATCTCGGTGACCACACAACGTTTCCAAACTCTAGATTCGGGCGCACGACAGCAGCAAACAACTGCTTAATCGCTTCTGCATCTAGGAACTCGTAAGAGCGTCTGATTAGACCAAGAAGTTTATTGTATGCATTAGCTTGTGTTTCAACATGCTTAGAAAATTCCAGCTTCTTGTCGACATAAACTCTGAGATCTTTTTCCACACTAGACTTTTCAATCATTACTCTCTCGTTGCAACCATGTCTTCTCATACTGTAATCTTGCTGTTCATTGTTCTTCCCGAGGTGAAGTACTTTACACATGTCAGCATTGAACCGCAGCTGCATGCACGTATCAGCCCAGTTAACAAAAGTATCAAGATCATCTTGCAATTGCACTCTATTTGACGCATCCTTCATTGCATTATAGACTTTATATAATAAAGCTTATATTTATATATAATAATAATAACACAGTTTATAATATTATATAAACTGTGTTATAAACTATACAAATAGCATAGAAGCGATGAACGAGTTCCTTGCAATAAATCGAGTTAGACTAAAAAATTTTCCCTGCTCGTGTTGTGTAAACTGTTGGGCAGTTTGTTAAATATCATATTACATTCCTGCTTCACGATTCAAAACTCGTGTCTTGAGCAGCAAAAATATTTAAAATCGCTGGGAAAAGAGATATTTTCTCCACCCACGAAATATGGCCCATTTTGATGGGCGTCACTTTCTTCGCCCTCCCCTCCCCCCACAAATAGCGATCCATTTCCTTTATTTTGACAGTGCAAACAAAAATTGTAGACTTCCTAATTCTCAAATTTTTTCATTCATGCAATATCACCAATTTTGATTTTATTTTCCTGTGATTTTCCCCTGTTAGTATTCGGTGACAGTACTCATAAATATTAAGGATTACTTTACACTCATGCTTTCGTCCTTCAAGTATCATTACCCACTTTTATTGGGATTATTTTCCACTTTATACTGGGTCTTATTACTCACTTTTTGCTGGATATTATTACCTACATTTTACTGGATATTATTATCCACTTTTTATTGCATATATTATTTCCCACTCTCTACTGAGTATTACTACCCACTTTTTACCGAGTCAGTTGGTGGCGGCACGTGTGGCTGCGTGATCGCCTCACGTCTTGCTGACGCGGGTGCCAGCGTGCTACTGCTGGAGGCAGGCTCGGCCGCGCACCCTGAATCGACCGTCCCGGGACTCTGGCCTGCAGCGCTGGGCGGGGACATGGACTGGGACTACCGTCTCGCCTCGCAACCCTTCTCGCAGAAAGGATTTGCGCAAAATGTATGTCACAGGTGTGAGTCCTAAGATTAATGTGAGTCCTAAGGTAAATGCGAGTCGAGGGCTAAATGTGGGTCCTAAGATTAATGGGGTCTTAAGCTGAATGTGGGTCCCGAGCAGATTGTGGGTACTAAGCTGAATGTGGGTCCACAACCAAATATGGGCCCAACGCTGAATGTGGGTCTAAAGTTGAATGTGATTCCTGAGCAGATTGTGGGTACTATGCTGAATGTATATCCAAAGCTAAATATTGGTGAAAACTGAATGTGAGTCCAAAGCTGAATGCAAGAATTCTGCTGAATGAAGGTCCGAAGCAATTGTTGGTCGTAATTTGAATGAGAGTCCAAACATAAATTTGGGTCCTAAGCTAATTATGGGTCTAAAGCTGTAAATGAGAGTCCAAATCGTGAAGCAAGGCTGCTGAGGTATTTACAGGAGGTGCTGAAAATGTATATGGAAAAAGGCTGGAATATTCATTTAATTATCTCGTGCTGGATTATTCATTTGAAATAACTTTGGTGTCAGATCTGAAGGTTAGCTTATTCATTTTAAGAGATCCGTTTTTTCGTCTTAGAAGACTGAAAATTTATTTCAAATAAGTTAAAACTAAACTTATTTCGAAATTACAGTAATATTTTAGTGATGCACTCTTAGATGCCAACTTAGGATTAAGTAGGTTTATGAAATGAAAAGCTTCTGGCGAATTCTTCGAACAAGCAAGCATCGAGATTTTTCAAAATTTGTGTCCTAATTAATGATTTGTACAGGGTTAATAAATTCTCATTCAGTAAGAAAACCACAATATAGGAAAGTACTAAAAATTAATTGCATATTAATAGTGTAATTGTTTCCTATAGGCATCACATGTTTCTCAGAGAAAAGTAATTATCGATTAATATTTTAATATTTCTATACAGGCATCGAACGTTTCTCAAGACAAAAGTAATTGTCAATTAAAAATGTAATTCTTCCCTATAAAGGCGTCGCAAGTTTCTCAGGGCGCATTAATTATCGATTAATAATGTAATATTTCCCTACATTCATCAAACATTTCTCCGGGTAATGTGCTGGGCGGGTTTAACCTATAATTACTTCATTGTTAATCTAGTATTTGCTTGTATATAAAGGGATAAATGATTGTCACTTAATACGGTAGTATTTCCCTACAGGCGTCACACGTTTCTCAGGATAAAATAATTATCGATTAATACTGTAATATTTTCCTACAGGCATCACACATTTCTAAGGGCAAAGTAATTATCATATTAATATTGCAATGTTTATGAAGGGATAAGTGATTGCCACTTAATACGGTAATATTTCCCTCCAGGCATCAGACATTTCTCAGGGCAGTGTAATAATCGATTAATACGGTAATATTTCCCTCCAGGCATCAGACATTTCTCAGGGCAAGGTAATAATCTATTAATACGGTAATACTTCCCTCCAGGCATCACACATTTCTCAGGGCAAGGTAATAATCGATTAATACGGTAATACTTCCCTACAGGCATCACACATTTCTCAAGGCAAAGTACTAGGCGGGTCCAGCGCCATCAGCTACTACATCTACTCCCGCGGCAGTGCCCAGGATTTCGACAACTGGGCGGACATGGGCAACCCGGGCTGGAGTTATGAGGACGTGGTGCCGTACTTCCAGAAGCTCGAGGGATTTGTCATGAACGAGTCAATGTCACTCAACGGGCGAGGTAATATTCAATGTGTGGAAGTTTGATTTTTCTACATGTATTGGATGATTCAATGTGTGGAAGTTTGATTTTTCTACTTATATTGGCTGATTCAACGTGTGAAATGTTCGATTTTTCTATTTGCATTGGCTGATTCATCGTGTTTTTGTTTGGTTTTTCTACTCGCATTGTTTACAAATTCGTCGTTCTCCTGAAATTAGAAGATTAAAAGATTGGAAGAAGTTAAAATTGTATAGCAAAATAAAAGGGCTTCGGTTCTGTTTACTTATATTTGTTGTACAACGTTTAATACTGACTTTTATTTGTTAAGATTTCAATAATTAAAACGACGGAAAATAATTATGAATTATTATCATAATAATTATGAACCGAGTGCTAAAATGGAGAATTTAAAATTTCACTTTCGCTCTAATACCACGCGTTTGTAACCCGCAGGTAAAACTTATTTTCGGTCTCGTCTCAGAAATACAACTCATTTCTTTTCGCCGTCAATCAAGTGCTTGGGCCTTGAAGGGTCTTTCTTGTTCCACGTTTTGAACTGAACTTTAAATTGTTTTCAAGCTATTTTATTGCTTAAATTATTTCAATTATCGATTGTTCAGGTAGCGGGTTTGGCAGCAAAGGTCCGTTCCGCATTGCTCCAAAGTCTTTCCGCACTCCAGTTGGCCGGAACTTCCTCAGGGCCGGCATGGAGCTCGGACATGGAGTTCTCAGCTCCAGCTCACCAGAAGGCGTCGGTGCGTCCACTCGCTATAGCAGCCTTTGGTTATGGGCATTTCATCTAAAATCAGTAATACTGTATTTCAAGATAATATGTCAAGTTTTTTAACAGGATTCTATGTCCGTAAATTACTTCTCGAGTTTTAAATTGAATTAGCATGAACGCACGCCTAAGAACAGGATTTTGTGTAAATTTCACCTTGATTTTCAATATTAATTTTTGCGAACTTGCGCCTTTGGATGGGAACTTGTATATGTAATTTCCTCTTTGATTTTTACTTTGAATAAGTCAAAATTCGTGGCTACAAACAGGATTTTCTGACGGTCACTTCACTATTCGCGACGGCCGGAGGGGAACAACGGCCGAGAGTTACATCGCTGGAAGTCGCTCGAACAACGTACTGCATGTGAAAACCCGTGCGACTGTCGTCAAGGTGACAAACATTGTAGCAATCTAAAAACTGTAATTTTTAAACCCGCTCGATTGTCGTCAAGGTGACAAACATTGTCGCCTTAACCACCTTTACAAACATTGTAAAACTGTAATTTTAAAACCCGCGCGACTGTCGTCAAGGTGACAAACATTGTAACAATTTAAAAACTGTTATTTTAAAACCCGCGCGACTGTCGTCAAGGTGACAAACATTGTAACAATATAAAACTATTATTTTAAAATCTGCTCGACTGTCAAGGTGACAAACATTGTAACAATAGAAAAACTGTTATTTTATAACCCGCGCGACTGATATAATTTATTTAGCGTTATTATATTTATAAGGTTTACGATTAAAATTGAAATTGATATTTTTGTTTTAAAATGATTATAATCGATGGAGTAAAATAACAGGAAGTCTTGATTTCAATGCAAATAAAAGTGCGCAAGTGTCATCAATGAAGAAAAATTAGTTGTTTTGAATTGGTGTAGATTTTTTTATTAATCAGATTATAAAATTATCTAGTAATCAGCGCAGAATTGTAAATTAATCAGAACATATAGAGTTACTTAGTAATCATGCAGCGTAGAATTTTATACTAATCAGAGCATAAAATTATTTAATACCAAGGGTAGAATTTTATACTCATCAGAGCATAGAATTATTTAGTAATCAGCGTAGAATTTTATCTTCTAAGTGATTTGTTTTATCTTCGTAGTTAAGGATGGAAATTTGCAATAACGGTATCCTGACTGCTAGAAGAGGCTGTAGAAATGGATATTTGGTACAAATTTCTCAATTAAGAGATAATATACTTTTTTTATGCATCAAATGACGTTGTTATCGATTTCTTTTCTCACTTGAAGATCCTCTTCGATGAAAACAAGAAAGCTGACGGCGTCACGTACAGCAGCGGAGGGGTGAGTGAATATTAATTTCTGCAATAAAGAATTACAAATTATATGTAACCGATGAAAATACAATTCTAAAAATCATCAATTAAAAAAAGCTCAAAATTTTATATATAGCTGAAATCATTAAAATAAAGAGTCAAGATCGACTATGAAAATTTTCTTCCTCACCGCTGCTCCAACATCCGAATGCTATTTTGATGATTATTCATTTTCGTTGCAGTAATAAAAACTGTTTTTTTACTATATAAATATAACACATGAATCATCACCCCAGCTTCTCTCATTTACAAAAAAATCGTCGCTCAAAAATGCTTGTATATTTTCAGCAGCTGCAGTCTGTCGTGGCCCGCAGAGAGGTGATACTCAGCGCAGGCGCCCTCAACTCGCCGAAGTTGCTCATGCTCTCGGGCGTGGGTCCTAAGAATCACCTGGTCTCTAAAAGGGTACGGCGTTCTATGGCCTCGAATACAGTTAATTTGGTTAATTGTAATACTCCATTCGCTTTTCGAATGGTTTAAATCAACAAGATTTTGCAGCGAGTCGAGCGTTCGAAATTCGCTGCCAGTTTTAAAAATGCATGTCGATTTCGGGCTGGTGGCCTAGGCCGAGGGGTTAAAAATTACGTGACGGTCCACCAGGGTCTAGTTGCTGATTATATTATATTGTATAATATTATATTATATTATGTTATGTTATATTATATTATATTATATTATATTATATTTTATTATATTATATTATATTACATTATATTATATTATAATACTACATCGGGACTCAAGGATTCTGTCCAAATAAGCCACAGGTTGAATCAACATGACCGACCTTACATAGAAAAATACGGTTACGATGCTCTAGGATTTTGCCCAGCTATGCGGATGTTATAATAAACCATTGGCCTTATTAACCGGAATAAACTGTAACTTGTTTGTTTCTCAGATCAAAGTCTTAGTGCCCCTAGAAGGAGTTGGACAAAACCTGCAAGATCATCACACGATTTTTCACTTGCCTTTTGCGGTCGCCAACGGGACAGGGCCTTCACTCAAGAGCTTATTATCATTTGAAAATTGGAAACGTTTCCTTTTTTCGAGGGAAGGTGAGATCACAAAATAATATTTTGCTGTCCACAGATTACGAAAAGTAAGAATCCCGCAAAATTATTTTTTCGGTTTAAATGGTCACGTCAACATTGTGAACATTTATGACTTAAAGTGTGTCTGTGTATCAAGATCCTGCCTAGCCTTGTGTGTAATTTCTTTACGTATTTCGTGCGGACGTAATACCTTATGTTTGTAATTAACTTTTTAAATAAAAGTACGTTTTCATACGGACTACTTTTAATCAAATTCCACACGATTTCCATAGGGAATACTATAAACAAATCATCGCACGTATTTTCTTCTCACTGCAGGTCTCCTGACCCGGCCCTACGGAGTCGACGGGACGGCCAAAATCAACCTCGGCGAAACTGACAGCAATTGGCCGAACGTTCACTTCGTCTTGTTCAGCTCGCCTTTAGATTTTGGGAAATTCTCTGATTCCGTCAGGCTGTCGCTTAGAGAAGAAGTAAGCTCGAAATATATGTAGATTTGAAGAACAAGTATAATGTAATGTTCCGAAAAATTTAGAGAATTTGTCCGGATAGCGATGCACTCCTTGCCCATATGTGGGCCAGCATAACCAAGTTTGGCCCAGCTAAAGGGCATATCAGTGCTACACGCAGAAATTAGTATGTCGCTATTTTGACAACATGACCCATTCATTTTTACAAGACTTCTCTTTAACTTCACTTTTTGTTTGTCGGTCTGCTACAAATCTTACAATTGATATTTAACACACTTCAACCTCTCCAATCGATCTGAAATTTTGCACACTTGCTTAAAAGTCGAAGACAATGCATGAATCAATTGACAGAATATATCATTTCAAAAATTAGAAAAAAATTCTTAATTCAAAAACATTGAACAAATAATTTTGTCTTCTACAGATCTTATAATCTATATTTAACACACTCTTACCTGTCCAATCGATCTGGAATTTTGCATACTTGCGTAATTTGAGACAATGAATGGATCAATTGACAGAGTGAATAATTTTGAAAAATTCATTTTTTAGCGCATTTTCTCATTTACGGAAAAAATGCCCTATTGTGCTCGTCATGTCCGTCTGTCTGTCTGTCCGTCTGTCTGTCCGTCTGTCCGTGACTTCATGTTTTCGTCGACGAGAAAATGCGCTCTCTGTCACTCACTGCAGTGAGTACTGAGTTATATTTTACTGTTTTACAAACAGCAGAGGGCATTAAAGAACTGTGACGACATCTGTTGAAGTCTTCGGGACAAAAAATCTCATTTCCAAGATTCAAGTTTAATCAAAATTCGAAATTTTAAAATTCCTGAATTATTTAACCCAAGAGATATCCACCAAAAGATCCGATTGGGACATGCACGATGATAACGTGGCCCCACAGACTAAGCTTTCGTCTAAAAAATAGCTTGAATAAAATAATATTTCATTAACGTGACCTTTCGTCTCAAAAATAACTTGAATAAAATTTTAATTACATCATTAATAGATATTGTAGTCTCTCAGGTACCATTGCTTGTGTGAAAGCCTTCTAGACCCGCAAAGGAGATTAGGTTATAGAGATTATTGGTGTAGTTTATAAAATAAACAGACATTTTTTCCATTGATTCATTGTTTACTAGCATTTTTCCAACTCATTGGCGACTTTCAGTTATATTTATTACACATAATTTCAATCATCATTTGCATAATTTAAGAAATATTTATTTATTGTAATATTATAATACTTTGTCAATATACCTATAATTATAATACTAGTGCCTAATACTAACGTAGTACTAATTTAATCCCCAGATAAGGCAGGAAGTCCTAGGTCCCCTAGAAGGCATTCCCCACGTGTACATCATCCCATCACTGCTGCGCCCCAAGAGCCGGGGTTGGGTCCTCCTCAACTCCAACAACCCCGACCACGACCCCATCGTCGACTTCAACTTCCTCTCTCATCCCCACGACATCGACTTGATCGTTGAGGGTGCGATTAATTCTTTAATGATAACAACGAATGGATCTTCGATAGCAAATTAATTAATGACATCAACTTAATCGTTGAAGGTGTTATTAATTATTTAGTAATAACAACGATTGGATATTTGATGGCAAGTTAGTTTATGACGCATCAACTTGATCGATGAGGGTGGGATTAATTTTTTAATAATAACAACGATAGTGTCTTCGATAGCAATTAATTAATGACATCAACTTGGTCGTTGAGGGTGGGATTTATTCGTTAATAGTAAAACGATTGGATTTTCGATAGCAAATTAATAAATGACATCAACTAGATTGTTGAGGGTGAGATAAATGTTTATACATGGTAATTTTGCATAATTAATATGAAATTGCTATACGAGAATCATCGGCAGAATGATTCAGTGGTGACAATTCAATTCTGGCAGTGAGTTTCGTGTTTGAAACTCCAGCAAACTGCGACATTTCTAGACAAATCAGCAAGGTGGCCGCGTGGTTGAGAAGATTGGAGCAGCGAGTTCGAAATCAAAGCAAGCTGTGAGAATTTATCGAGGATTGAGGGCTTATTTTAACGCTGACACCACTATTACTATAATGTAACTATCACTTTAGGAATTTCTCACATCCAAAATTTTGAGTTAATTCCCAGTTCATTTCTGCAGCAATTCGCTACGCCTTCAAAATTGGAGGCACAAATGCCATGAACGGAGATTCCGGAGCCAGATTTATCTCTAAGGTAAATAATTTTAATGCAGACGCTGAACTTCCATTGTACACTGACATATTTATTAAATAACACACTCACTCAGAGAAATCGATTGGTCATTGTCCAAATGGTGACTCTTTCTTACCCACTGCACCAGCAGGGAGCGGACGTAGCACTGATACGCCCTGTTGCCGGGCCAGACTGGGTCAGGCTGACCCAAAGATAGCTAAAAATTGCATTGACATATGGACAATTACCTGCTAATTACTCTGAGTTCTCAATAGCACTTAGTAATGAAATTAATGGTTAAAAAATTATTCGATCTGAACTATAACTTTTATTAATTTTGTTTACAATGCTAAGCTATAATAAAAAAATTACTGTTATTACTTGCGAAAATATCAGTTTATAATCTATTTGATATTGCTACTTTAAAGTCTATTATTCCAACTTTTCTCACTTAGATACAAAGAAAAATTAATTCAGAGCATATTACTCTTAAGTTATTCGTCAAGTTTACCTAAGAACTTGCGAAAATCTCAGGCTTAAACTCTCTATAGCAGTTAATTTATTAATAATATTAATATTACTTTTTACGTTTTTTAGTTATTTTCATCTCTTTCTTTCTTAATTAGAGGTGACTGCTTAATTAAACCCCTAAGAATCCTAATGCTTTACCAATTTATAATCCCATTTTTTTCACGACCCACACCCATTCCCCCGCAGAAACTGAGCGCATGCACCCAGTATGGAGACAACTCCCCCGCCTAATGCTTCACCAATTTATAATCCCATTTTTTCACTACACCACACCCAATCCCCCACAGAAACTGAGCGCATGCACCCAGTATGGGGACAACTCCCCTGCCTAATGCTTCACCAATTTATAATCCCATTTTTTTCACGACCCACACCCATTTCACCCACAGAAACTGAGCGCATGCACCCAGTACGGGGACCATTCCCCCGTCTAATGCTTCACCAATTTATAATCCCATTTTTTTCACTCCCCACACCCATTCACCCACAGAAACTGAGCGCATGCACCCAGTATGGAGACAACTCCCCCGCCTACTGGGAGTGCTATGCACGCCACCTCCTCACAACCTCCAACAACCCCGCGGGGAGCTGCCGCATGGGGCCTTCCAGCGACAGGTTCAGCGTTGTGTCCCACGAACTCAAGTCTGTAGCTGTTCTTTTACGCTTATAAAATTAAATAGATCGTACCGTTCAAATAATGACACACTCAACTAAAAATTAAATAAATCGTACCGTCCAAATAATGACACACTCAACTAAAAATTAAATAGGTCGTACCGTCCAGATAGTGACACACTCAACTAAAAATTAAATAGATCGTACCGTCCAAATAATGACACACTCAACTAAAAATTAAATAGGTCGTACCGTCCAGAGATAGTGACACTCTCAATTAAACACAGCACGAGCAGAGAGCGGACGTAGCACTGATACGCCCCTTCGTCGTGCTTCGATATTTAGACAAAGTGTCATTAATTTGTCTGAGAATCACTTTGAATGGGTTTCTCCTTTGGCATAACGTTCAGAAATTTGCAATCTTTTTTGGTGAAAAACATTTTAATATTTTTTTCGATGCTCAACAAGATCGCTAGGCTACCACATGACATGTCATGGAATGTTAATTTTTTGTTAAATAACTAAATAATAAATAATGATTTTGTTACATTTTTGTAATCTGATACCAACATACAACAATCAACGATATTTTTCAGTCATGGATTTATTTGTGAATGTTTGGAATAAAAATTATTCACATAATTAATGTTGGTCTAGGATTTATCAGTTAAAATGCGAACTAATATTATCAAATAATAATTAGTTACATGTTTTTCGTTTAGGGTACACGGCGTGCGTGGTTTAAGAGTGGCCGATGCGTCCATTATGCCTCAGATCGTCTCCGCACCGCCTATGGCCGCAACCATCATGATTGGGGAAAAGGCGGCAGACCTTATCTTGAGGGAATGGAACTTGACTGTTGCAGCTATATAACTGCAAAAGCTATAATTAAGTCATTATAATTACATTCTCTGGCTTATTTTTTAATTATTTACCCTTCAAGGGGGACTTCAGACTCGTGTCTGTGCTCGTCTGAAGTCCTATGTGATTTCGGGTTCCTATGGACATTGTCCCTGAGCGCCCCATCGCTGAGCTCGCGGTGTCTGACTGCAGGTCTCAGTTGTGGGGTTAAGTTATTATGTAGGCAGGATTCCTCACATTAAGTTATTATGTAGGTAGGATGCCTTACATTAGATTATTATGTAAGTAGGATTACTTACATTAAATTATTATGTAGGTAGGATTCCTTACATTAAGTTATTATGTAGGTAGGATTCCTTACATCAAGTTATTATGTAGGTAGTATTCCTTACATTAAGTTATTATGTAAGTAGGATACCTTACATTAAGTTATTATGTAGCTAGGATGCCTTACATTAAGCTATTATGTAGGTACGATTCCTTACATTAAGTTATTATGTAGGTAGGATTCCTTACATTTATCTTCTCTGTCTCTCTCGTGCGGGCGGCCGACGCGACCTCTTGTTCGAGCGTCTTAGTTTCTGTTGCTTTTCACCTGACCTTTCTTGTCACCTATCCCTCCTTGCCACATGGCCCTCTTTGTCGCCTGTCCCTCCATGTCACCTGTCCCTCCTTGTCACTTGTCCCTCCTTGTCATTTGTCCCTCCTTGTCACCTGTCCCTCCTTCTTACCTATTCTCATTGAGATGCTATCGCTGCTTCTTTCGCGCCAGCTTCAGCGGGCTGGACTACCATACGCCCCTTGTGGGTGTTGATTAATTAGTGAAATTTTCAATAATTGTTATTTTCCCCTTTGCTAGCGATGTTGATTTTTGAACTCCGGTGTGAAATAGCTGAAGCATTAGCAAACAATCCTACTACTGCTATACTACTTGTTGGTAATTACTTGATATAATAAAGTCTGAACACTCTACGATATCAATTTATGTGAAATATATTTTCTGTTGGCGACTTTAATATAATTTTAACTGAACCTCTGTCAAATGGCGTTTTTATTTCGAACGCAGAATTTTTATTGCTAAAATCTTTATTATTTGGAAAATTGTATTACATAGATTGTGTTATTTTTCATTCATCATGTACGGGCTTATCAAAATATACGCCATAGTATATTCTATTATGCTAATTTCAAAATCTTATGGATTTTCACATGACTTGCCTGTCGACATTTGAACACTCAATATTTTGAAACATTTTCCACGCGGTACACATTTCTCGGTCACTGCTGTACTCGAACACTATAGTTAAGAATCGGCCTGTCGCCGATTCTTAACATTGCAGTACATCCGCAGCTTGAACTCGCAACTCACTGCTTTAAATTTTCTTTAACCGCCCGGCCTCCTCGCCTATTCTGACCAGAAACTGGCGCACAGAGCTGGGATCGAACCCGCACCTCTCTGTGCCAATCCTGGTCCTCTGAACTTTAACCACTGGGCCACCCTGCCCAGTGGGTTAAAACACCCACCCTGCCCAAAATGAATGATCTGCGTACTAAAGTGTATTTGAGTTCTTTAAGGATTCCATAGTAAATTTATCACCAACCTTAATAAGATCTATTATAATTCATATGCGTTGATAGCTGCAACATCCTGGCTTATGGTAAACTAAAAAAAATGTGTCAGATGTTGTCCGAACAGCGATGCACTTTTTGACATAGGACGGGACATCCTAACCAAGTTTGGTCCATCAAAAAAATTGTATCAGTGCTATATGCAGAAAGTGGATCACTATTTAGACAGTAATATCCTTTAATTTTTCTGAGTGTACGAGTTTCTATTTGGCTGAGAATCTGCCGTTGGTCTCTTCCCGCAAAATAGAATTTATCTAAGCTACGGTGTCAATTTCAAGGAAATTCTAAGTTATCAGGATCTAATAAATTGTTGTTCGTTACTTTGAATGTTATATAGGTCGGTGTTTAAATTAAAAAATAACTAAGTTTTTGAACGCTTAGAAAATTATAGTAACATTCTTCATATTTTCAATGAATACGAATTCCCAAAAATTTTGCTGTTGTTGGAACTGGTCTCCGAAACCATTACTATGAAAATGGGATGAGTTTTCTAGGCATTTTCTTTGCTTGGCAATTTGCGGAGGTAAATTTAAGAAAATTTAAGTTTTCGTTGAGGTAAAATAGACGACGACACAAAATTTGAAAAGTAATCATGTAATTAAATATGACTTTCATGACAGTCTTAAACTATGTTATCCTAATGATATGATATTCTGTAGATATGAAGCTCTCGTTGTTATCAAGCAAGAAAAAGTTTTTTTTCGGTTAGCCCCATCATTCACAAGCGTAGAAGCAATCGTCAAAATTTCTTTACCGAAACCACAGCAAATTCTTCACCAAACTCAGCACAGCTTAAATATTATTAGTTTTCTGTTATATTTATACACAACACAACTTATTCTGAATTATTTAATTAATCAAATGATTCCAATTGAACTGATAGCCTGCAAATATGATCGATTATTGGAGCAATTGATAGATTATATTCGCCCCTCGCACAGCCTAAGTTAGAAATCTATATCTACTTTGTACATCAGCGTCGAAAGCATATATCACATAAGTTCCTAAGGGCAGTACAAGCAAGTTCGTTATTTATAACAAAATGGGAACTCATTCAATTATTTATTAACAGTATTAATTATTGATAATGCGTAAGAAAGAATTCGAAGTGAATTTAGAACAGCAATGTTATGTTCAATATGGCCTAGTAAAAAGCTGATTTTTAATTTTAATTTTTTTCCATACCAACAGTCGAAATGTATGTAATAAGTTCGAATTACCAAGTACCAACTTACTGCTGAGTAGCAGGCTAGCAAGCGGTAACTTCAATATTTATGAAAAATTTACCAGGGTCTAGAGTGCGGGAGCCTGGTAATATTATAAATTGCGTAGAATTTTATATGATGTGTTCGGTCTAACTGAATTTTAATCCAATTGCAAGATGGAAAATTAATGCAGATATTCTGGAACGCAATAAGCAAAAATTATAAAGAAATAACTAATTGATTACTCAGTTAAATAGTTATTTATTTTAGCCTAAAGACGGAATCAAGATGGCGGGTAGACTGGATACCCCCAGTCCCTCTTGATCAAGTCTGCAGCTTTCTCAGCGATCATGAACGTCGGAGCCGCCGTATTGCCGCTTACAATCTGCGGCATGATGGAGGCGTCCACTACACGGAGGCTTTTCAAGCCGTGCACCCTGATCAATAAATAATGAATTTATGTAAAATAACTATCAGTAAATTGCCCATAGTCCTGTTACACACGGACCCGAAAAAAGGTGATATTATTATCGAGAGAACATTCGTAAATCTTGGCTTGTTAAAAGTTCAAGTTGAGATGGTTTTTCTTAAATCTTGCTTGAAAAAAGCAACACGACTTTCGCGGGTATTAAGGTATCTTTAGTAATAAGAATTATATACAATAAAAATGTCGATAAAATCCTATAAATTACAAAAATTTACTTAAGTTCTGGTGATACGACGGCCATTGGGTCTGAGCTGGGCGCCATCTTGCATGTGCTGCTGGGGTGGTAGAAGGAGCTGACGAGCTGACGGGTGAAGCAGCGCCAGTAGGACTTTGATGTGTCGGGGTGTTGCTCGCACCCACGCAGGGGCTGGACAACCAAGGTAGGTGATTAGCCGTTACGACGAGCAAATTTGTCTTGTATTGACAAGATTTGATTGTGCAACCCAGGATGGTACTTAGCCGTTATGATAAGTAATTTGATTCTGTTTTCACAAGATTTGGTTTGGTTTCCAAATGGACTGATAGACGAGTGAATCAGTGGTAATAATGTTCTATTAAATTCAAGATTTTTCTCATTTTCTATACATTATGATGGCATACGAATAATTTCTCGCTTGAGAACGTTACGTGGCATCAGATTCTTTTGCTTAATTCATTGCCAATATAATAATCTGCTTCTTTCTTTTCATACCTGGTTTTTCATAAATATAAATATTTGTTATTTTCTCACCAGTAGAAAAAATTGTGTCATAATTGTTACGTTAGCTTCAACACTATCCAACTTTTAAATTCCCCTATATAAAAGTTTAAACATTTCTGAAGTATTTACCTTGGAAAGCCATTTGGCTCCAATTGCTTTCATGGCGTTGGTGTTGGCAATGGAGAAAGAAAACCGGATCGCTGGAATACAAGATTAATATTTAATTTGACTGCCCCGTTTAGAAGTGAATATTTTAATAGGAATCTGCTAAGTCTTGCTATAGAACATCTAATTTTCAGTTTAAAAAAGAGGCTAAAATCGTCAAAATACTTAAATAAAAATTCGTGTTCTTCAGTACGCTTTATTATTTAATCACTAACAGTCGTGACTCTTTGTCGAAAAAGTAAATTACTAATTTGCAAATGCAATAAACAATTCGCTATTTATTTCGGATGTGCGTTCAAATTAAGGTATTCGAAACCGACCTCTAATGAGTAATTCTTCATCGTCGGGATGCGAGAGGAAGCCCGGATCGACATTTGGCTGAACAAACGGACTCGTTGATTTCAGAGTGACGCGACCGCGGCTTTTGGGCCGCAGGAGCATCGGCACGAAGGCGATCGTGTCCCGACCCTTGAGTGGCCCGAGCAGCCGGTCGAACGTCTGGCATGAAAATATATTCCGTTTGGTGAATATTATTATAACTATGGCTCTGTGGTTATGGAGTAACGTCTGGAAAACAAGTCTTGGACCCTTGAGCGGGGCGTGCAGCCGGTTGAAGGTCTGGCATGGACAAAAGAGCTGGAAATATTCCAGCTCGTTTTCCAAAGCGTAGGATAACGTCTAGAAAATATATCTTGGATACCAGATATATTTTTCGTTTAGTTAAAAATGTTTCAACTATGCTCTATTGTCTGGGATTATAGTTAGAATAGATTGTAGAAGATATAAAATAGATCGTCTCTTCAGCGAACCAAGCAACCGTTCGAAGGTCTGCATAACAACACCTCGTGTTCAGCAAACATACTGTAGCTATATTCCCAGTTAATAATTTGTTGCGAATAAGATGTTATTGAATCATATGTTATTCCAAAAAATCGTTTATTTAGATTGCCATTCTCGTTCAGATTTTGGATTGTGAACGTACGGTTTTTGCACCCCGTTTAGAATAAAAATGAGCCATGCACGAAATTTCGGGCCTGGCTCGAAATTCGTATGACCAAACTATCGTGAATTCAGCACGCAGGTCCATGCTCAATAATAATAAAATTGCACCTGCATGAGCTATCAAACTACCACGCAAGGTCGCTTGGTTTAAGCCTTCTCTCCATTAGTAGAGTCCCTCTACCGCCGTATGTCACTCTCCGGGAACATAAATTTCAACTTGCGTAACTAACTTCAAATTTTACGTAAACTATTGAGTGTAGCAACCTGAGGAAGTTTGTACGCAACAGAGAACATTTAAAGTTGTCGTATGTGGCGGCAAACATCAGTGCAAGTCATTTTGCGCTCACTAGCTAGCAGCGTATCCTTGTTGGGAGGTAGGCTTGTGACAATATTGTTCCGGTTACTCATGTGAGGCGGTAGAGGGTTAAGCCGAAACATTTCGTTTCGATGGTAAACGAATTCAACGGTGAAAATTTCCCACAAAATTATGTTCACACCAAAGATAAACACGATGTAATTGTACCTCCAAACTGAGATCGTCTCCATCAGACACAGCGACGATGAGTCCCAGGTTGCTGCGGGCTGTGTTCATGAGAGGCACGCTGACATCGGGCCAGTCGAGTGGCCCGTCTCCCAGCTTGACGTACGACGGGCTCTCTACTCCGAATGGTCGGGCCCACGGTCCTGAATGTACATGAATACTGAATACGTGTTGTTAACATATTTCTATATTTATTAGTAACCAAATTTAGAATGCTCGTTATTCTTCGTTTTCGATGTGTATCAGTAACGGTAATTCGATCTATTAGGCAAGAGGCGTTCGATTGTCATGCACATGGACGTACAATATTTTAATATGGTTCTAACGCTAATTAATAACTACATAACTCCAAGATAGTAACTATAATATTTTAAGTTAAAATATATAAAAATTTTAGACAGTAGGCACGCATTTTTTAATCTCGAACAATTTAAAATTGTTTGAAACCTAAATCTTTATTATAATAATGATGATTGGAAAGTGCATGAAATTTTCACGAGTTTGAGTTGTCATCCAAATAATAGAAACTCTTTTTCGATATTTAGCTATTGAAACGAACGGTCTGACGGTAAGTAGACCAAAATGGTATGTTTTTCCTCACCTGATTTTTGCTTAATATAATCCACCAGATTCTTAGGACTTAGGAAGTCAAAAATGGAGTTAGTGACGCCATCAGTGACAGCAAATGGCAGGTTGTAGATAGCGGCGTGGTCCTGGTAGTTGCGTCCAACCCCTTCGAGTTTATGTAGTACTTTGATCTGTTATTTTTTGAACTTGTTAAAAACGGCTATTAAAAAAATACCTTAATATTTCTATCACCGAATTTCATATCCTGTTTCTAATTTTGTTTAGTTAAATTTTACGAAACAAATTGATGACCACAGATAATCATGTTTTGAAATGTATCTGTGTTATGATAATCATGTCAAGCAGATAATCATCATATTACAATCATGTCGTTGACATGATTATCTGTGACCTTGATAATCATGCCATGTAGATAATCACCTTACCACAATCATGTCGTAGACATGATTGTAGATATAACTAGACCTACACCTTCTCGTCTACAAAGAAAGATTTCTTTAATACACAAATAAACGTATTTTTTCCTGATCAGCTGACGTTAGCTGCACGCGGAGATAAAAGTACATGATTTTAATTGGAAAGGAAATGTAATCAACAAACTTCTAAACCGAGGGAAATATAAAAGAAGGTTTTGAATCGATCATTAAAGTTACGTTGCTGCATTGCATGAGAAGAAAATTAACAAAAAAAAAAAATGAAAAGAAATTGTGAAAATGGATCATCACAAGCGTCACTTTTATGAATTTAACGAAGAAAAAAAATCCAATTGCTATGACTTAAGCGTTTTTCTTCCAGAATTCTGACTGAGTACCTATACCTAATAGATTGTCTCCAAATGCTCAATTGGTTTCTCGAATTAGACGCAAGAAAAAGTGGCAGAATAAACAATTATTTCAAAACAAAAATGCGCTATTAATCTGTGCGACAGTCATTGGTATGCCTATAGCAATTGGCAAAAGTCATTATTGTACTATAAACTAAATGGCACTCACGCCCATTTCCTGAAGGTGTCGGGCAGGACCGACGCCGGACAGCATCAGGATTTGTGGCGAGAAGACCGCACCGGCGGCGAGGATCACTTCCTTCCGCGCGCGAACTTGCCGGTGCTTTGAGGACATGGAAAATTGATTAGAAAATATATCCTTTCTGTACGATAAATTTCCGGTGCTTTGAGGACATGGAAAATTGGTTAGAAAATTATCCTTTCTGTACGCTAACTTTCCGGTGCTTTGACGACATGGAAAATTGGTTAGAAAATTTATTATTTCTGTACGCTAACTTTTCGGTGCTTTGAGGACATGGAAAATAGGCAAGAAAAATCTTCAGAGTTACTGCCTGCTCAAAGAATCAAATGTCCAAGTTTTTTTTTTGTGATATCAAATTAGCATTTCAATTAATTTCGAAAAGAATAAGGAATGGGATTCTTTGGAGGATATATTAAATTTTCAGAATTGCTCCTTGCTCCGATTCAAGCGATATTTTGCCTAATGACCATTAAATGATGTCGTGAAATTCAATTCGATACGAAAATGAAGCCAAAGATATTTTGTTCCCACCAACCTAATTCCTTTTGGGCGCGCAATTGTATAGTTCCTAAAATTACACCCATTTACCAGTTATATTGCGCAAGTCATAATATTTGTAGCAAAATAATAGGGAAACTGTTGTAAACTATAGATTTCTTACAATGGAGTGTTTGTTGAAGTTACAGAAAGTTTTTTCATACTCAACAAGTTTTCAGTTTTTTTGCAGATTTGCTAGATGAAACTCAGCCACAGACAACACAATTCATCTGAAATTAATTCAACGGTACCTTTCATACATTTGAAAGAGACGTTTCACCGTAAAAAATAAATCATTACATTACCTTCTTGTTAGAGAAAAACTCGACCCCGATGGCTCTCTTATTTTTGTCGAACAGAATCTGCAATAAAAAATCATTTATAAATTTATGCAAACAAAATATAGCAGTTCATTCAATAACGAAGAAAAAAAACTATAATTCTTGGTAATTTAGTCGAATTCAACAACACTAAATTTTTCAGTGGTTTTTATCGATAATTTTGTTATAAATTTTTCGCATACCCACCTTAGTGACCGGGGCTCGTGTCAAGACAAAAAGATTAGACTTGCGGACGTTGGGCCGCAGGAAACGTTCAGCTGTCGACTGACGCACTCCTGCACCGATGGTGTTCAATTGCAGGACGAATCCTGGCCAATACATTTTAATATTGATGATCGCATATTAAAAACCGATAATTTCATACAGCTGGTGATAGATATTATTAGGAAACCACAATGCTCGGTCACTTTTTGTTCATTTAACTGAATGGGTACATGTTAACCCTGGAAGCATTTTGGAAAAAATCTCTCGCTGATTTCGTAAGTGACACATCAACGTTACTTACCTAAACTCGCTGGTGCTGGCACTGCTACCACCCTTACTAATTTCTACATTAATGCAAATATCTTAATTAGTAGATGCCACATCATTAACAACATCGCTAATCACTCGCCTGGGTGCTATCTCTAACATCCCTGTACATGCTTCTTTACATCACTTATAGCGGGAGGTGCGAGTTGTCCGCTAAATCGCTTTTAGCACTTGATCATTCAACGGCCACCTCTTCCACCACATCATTCCTCCCTCGCCTGATCTGGCGGGTGCCACCACATCACTCCCCCACTCACCAGATCTGGTGGGTGCCACCTCTTCCACCTCTTCCACCACATCACTCCCCCACTCACCTGATCTGGTGGGTGCCACCTCTTCCACGACGTCGTACCCCAGTTCTCTCCCAGCCTTCAGGAAGGCCTCCGTCGCTTGGTTAGAAAATTTATCCTTTCTGTACGCTAACTTTCCGGTGCTTTGAGGACATGGAAAATTGGTTAGAAAATTTATCATTTCTGTACGCTAACCTTCCGGTGCTTTGAGGACATTGAAAATTGGTTAGAAAATTTATCCGCTGGCAGCAATGGAGCAGTGAGTTTCAGATTCGAGTTCTGGCAGCAAAGCGCGAATATCACACGATGTTGCTTTGGAACTATTTTTATCCTATGCGATTCCTATTATCGCAAGTGTAGTCAGATGCTTTCGAGCTTATGAGAGAATATTTGATAGTTCAAACTTGATGCTTGAATTATTTTAAATAAATATTATATGTAAATTTTACTTTTTAAAATCCATTACATATGCAAATTGAATGTTATTTCTGAAAAGTTTTCAACACTGCTCAATACTTCATTAAAAAATGTCATAACAAATGAACGGCAGGATTTCAGCATTAACTTTCCAACGCTGTAGCTGAGTTTAGCTCAGTCTGGGAAATACAATCTAGAAAGATATATTCCTAAAATAATCTTTGCAATCCGATACGATCGAGAATGTACGAATAAAATTGTAATAATTTAAATTTTTGTGAGAATTAAATTAATTTAGCAGCTCTTTTGATCCAAACTTCTGCTCGAAACACAGGAAGGTAATGACATATTATGATACGTTGAAAGTACGTTAATTTGATGTGTTTTATCAGAAAACAGCATAGTTAGCCATCAGTTTATACTGGTATAATTATTAAGTGTTTATACTGCAGCAGACAAATATTTACTGGATGATTATAATACCGCAACATTGAACTCAAATGCCAACCCAACTTAACAGTTTATAAATTAAAAATGTTTGGTTTACATTTGGCTGTGCATGATATTTTTGGCAATTTATGCTACAAGCATTTTGTTGAGTTTCGAAGTGCAACAGCTTTAAATTCAAGTTGTAAACGACATTAGAGAATCATTCGATATTGTACTGACTAGGCTGATTTGCCCTTAATTGAGCTGCTGTACGCATATTAAGAATTTTACTGTCCAAGCTAACTTTTAAGTTTAATTAGCAACATCACGCGTAATGAAATGCAGTATTCTCAATTACCTTCTTATTGAAAAAGTATTCCACCCCGATAGCTCTCTTATTGTCGTCGAATAAAATCTGAAAGAAAAAATCTAAATAAAATTTCCAAACAAATTTTTTGTTAATTCATCGAAAAATTAAGTGAAATTATTGCCGTTTGATCGTCGAATAACAAATCTCAATAGCTGCATTCATAATCTTTATTATATTTTGAAATCCATACATTATTATTTTATCAGAGAAGCTTTTTTATTATACTACTAGCTTTATTTAAATAATTTCAAATTTTGAACGGACCTTCGTGACAGGAGCTCCACTCAAGACGAAAAGATTGGACTTGTTGACGATGGGCCGAAGAAAACTTTCGGACGTCGTCTGACGCACTCCATTTTCAATGCTGTTCAACTGAAGCACGAACCCTTGGAGGAGAGTACAACTTCAGTGACGGAAACTATCGAAAATAACGGATCATTCAGAATTATTGTCAAACATGCAAGATAAGTTTTTAAAGAAAGCCGTAGCTCGTAAAAACAACATTCCTCCCTCACCTGATCTGGTGGGTGCCACCTCTTCCACCACATCACTCACCCACTCACCTGATCTGGTGGGTGCCACAACATCACTCCCCCACTCACCTGATCTGGTGGGTGCCACCTCTTCCACGACGTCGTACCCCAGTTCTCTCCCAGCCTTCAGGAAGGCCTCCGTCGCAGTCGAGTTGAAGGACACCGGCCCGACGCTTATTGGTCCGTCCCTTCCGTGGTATTTCTCTGCAATGAACGTAATAAATCGCAATTTTCTTCTGGATGATCATTTACATAGTAAATTATGAGCTGGACATTGATTGATACCACCTTTGAAAATTTCGTTTCCCGATTCAATTCGGCTTTGCACACTTGTAAGAAAATTTGCCTATAAAATTCGTACGTAGCTAAATAAAAAGATAATTATTTTCATAAATGTATAAGTTTTCTAATTTCAAATTTTATGCTCAAAATAACTTTAACAATTATTCATGAATGATTTATTTGAAGAACAACTCATTTGTTTACGTAGAACACAATACAGTGGCACGACCTTGTAGATCTCGCGATGGGCCAGAAATTAAAGTAGAATTTTGTTCAACTTTCAATTTAGAATCAAAAGTAAGCCCAGAGTGAAGAAAAATAAATTCATGGACTAATCAGACAGCCCGAACAATCTATATTCACATCATAATCGGTCAAATATTTTATTGCGGTGATCCAAACAGCAGTTGTAACGCCTATGACTTTTCTCTATGTTTTTAGCGCAATTTCTAATTTATGGAAAAAAGGCGCTATTGTGCTCGCCATGTCCGTCCGTCTGTCTGTCTGTCTGTCCATCTGTCCGTCTATCTGTCCGACCGTGATTTCACGTTTTCGTCGACGAGAAAATGCGCTCTCTGTCACTCACTGCAATGAGTACTGAGTTATATTTTTTAGTCATACCTTGATAATAGATTGACCACTTTTACTTTCGTCAGACGTCAGATGACGCATCAATCCCTCGAATAAACGCATTATTATGAGTTTTGTTTGCCAGCCTTGTGCCCGTTTTCCAATACGGAATTCTTGACTCAATGACTTGCATGTATCAATTTAGAACCTTGCTTACTCTATTGTAATTTACGTAGTACAAAACAAACACAGTGATTTCTATATCTGAAGCATTGTCGACCTTCCAATCTGTTCTTGCTTGTTTGGCGTGCATAGTTTATGTCTATGCTTTTTATAGGGATTATGTCAGTTGTTGTGTTTCGTTTACGATAGCCAAGTCATGCATTTCAGAAAGCAAAGAAATATAAATGCAAAAATTATAAAGAGAACAATTAGATAATTATTATTCTCTGATATGAATAAGACTGTTCCGCCCAGTGAATCGTAAACGTAAGTCCGCTGAATCAAATATCCTTTATTCACCATTACAAAATTTGATTCATCAATTCAATCTCCATCAGGCACGATTGGAGCATTCGTACGATATTTACATATAATGTATTAGCATACGATATCTATATTTACTATAAAAATATAGATATCTATTATTAAAACCATCGTGACTTGTGAGTCTGACATGAGCCAAGATTTTTAGTATACTTTACTTACATAGTCAGGTATTTTCAATCGTTCTACTGATTAATTCAGGTACAATTAATATTCCTACCTGTGTTAGGATTGACGATGCCGGTGTATCTTTCGGATTTTTTGAAGTACGGCAATACGGATTCGAAGTCCCAGCCTGGGTTGCCTTGGTTGGCCCAGCTGTCAAAGTCGAGCTTATGGCAGCGGCAATATATCATCGCGTTGATGGTCGTTCCCCCACCCATCGTACGACCAATGTTCAGGAAGGAAGACTGAAATTTTTTTAACGATACCATTATTAATAGTTATACTAGTAGAGAATTTTTAAAGATCTAGTACAGGGAACGACATCATGTGACGGAAGTAATACAGTATAAGACAAAATTTGAATCCAAAAACATAAATTGGACAGCAAAAGCTGTAATTAAAAACGTATTCATACTTTATCAAATTATTAATACATGCACACGATATCCAAACCTATCATCTCTAACTCATGTGATCATAGATAGCCAAGCAATCTGACGTTAATTGCGTTTTTCAGCAAATAAAAACGTTCTATATGATCGTCTATTCGTCTATTCATTCGTTTACTTAAATACTGAGTTACTTTATATTTAGAAATATTAAAACAAACCAGACAAACAGAAAATTCTTTCACAATCAGAACGTTGGGCGGTTGAATTATTATTCGGTTGAACTGTCGCTGCTGTTGAAGCCATGTCATAATATACCGTACCATATACCATACCCTAACGTTTGGTACTAATAGTAACATAGTATTCATGGTGGCATTCTTTAATGGTACTATACCGCCGCAGCCTCAAAAGTTTGTTGTAAAATACTAAGTGATTTTAACTGACGTTGTCCTGGAAGCCCTGCTGGAGATGAGGCGGGGTGTTCAGCTTAATGTGATAGTCAACATCGGCGCCCAGCGTGAGCGGCATAAGCCCCGGCACCGACGTCTCGGGGGGCGCTGGCCCCCCCGCTTCCAGCAGCAACACCCGCGCGTCTGTCTCAGCCAGCCGCGCTGCCAGGATGCTGCCAGCTGCTCCTGCTCCCACTGAGTGACAGGAATATCTTGAGTTTTACTGCCATGAATTTTAGTTGATAATTGTGTTGGGCTAAATAAATACTATATCATAGTATTTATTTTCATAGTATAGCAAAGTACTTTTTTTTATTGAAGGAAATATAGGTTAAGATAAATGAAGAACATTGTAACATCGAATTTTATTGGTTAAAATATTGTTGGTTAAGTTAGTGATAGGGGAATGGGAATGGTTAAAAGGGGAATGGTTAAAATAATAGGGGAATGTTTAAAATATTGTTGGAGAAGTTAGTGATATAATTGAATGTGGTTTTCTCTTTATGAATTTAATTCGAAGGTTTGTTTGGTCTACGAAAAGATGAAATGAGGGCACAAAATTTCATGAACTCATATAATGGCATTCTTATAAAATAATACAATTTCCGAATTGTCCTAAAAAATCGAGAATTATGTGAATTTCTCCAACTATTATCGTAATTCAATTTGGAAATTGGAAGAGACAAGTGCAACGAGATTTTTAAATCCATCTTGTCATTAATGATCATCGGCTATTTTGGCTTCAACAAGGAAATACTAGATTCAAGCAAATATAAAAGTTCACAAATGTATGTATAGATCGACGTTCAAGCTGTAAGGCTAAGCATTATTGCACATTCAAGTGTTGAAAAGTTTCTGTTAAGTCACTGCATGACGAGAAAATAAAATTGAAGCTGGGAAATCATCTCTCAAATGTCACGGTTTAATCGTTTCTACAAAACCCATATTTTAAATGAGATTCATTCTATTTTCATAAGTTCAATTCACCAAATCGAGCCACTATTTTCCTATTTTAACAATGAAAACATTATTTTTTTGAAAAGTCATGCTTTTATCTTTTAACCTTCATACTCTTGCTTGCTAGGGAGAATCAAGGACAAAAATTACCAGTTCCCAGATTTGCCAACTCTGCTGGAATGAAAATTTAATTGAAGAAAATGTAATTTTTGAATTATTTATGCATAAAATAAATTGAACTTATTAATACTTACATACAGTACTATTCTATAAACTATAACCGAGTATCATTACGAAATAAAACAAATATTTGATTCCGTCAATCATATCTTCGTTAACTAGTGCTTAAATCCGTAGTCAGTTTAAATATTACGTTCATCAAGGATATTAAAGCAATGAAAACACTAAATATGTTCACCATATCTTCATCGAAAACGTTGCGGTGACCAGCTTCATTATCAATTATAAAAGTCAATGATGGAGTTGGTCTCAGAAACGTTTTTGATGAAGATATGATGAATTTTTTTATGAAGACATGATGAATTTACTTACTCTCTTTGCTTTCAATTCTTGATGAATTTGTGATTAATATTACCAGTTTTAGCTGATAAAAGTAGTTGCTTAACAAAATATAATTGACGGAATTGTATTTGTATTGCATTTGAATTGCAAAACTGATAAGTATTAATTGGTTATACCTACTTCACACCGTACATCAGGTAAATTTTTACTCCAGTGACGTTGGCAAATACAGAAAATTGTATTTTTTCTGAATCTTAAGTGAAGAGTTGTGATCAATTTGAAATCAGAGATAAAAATAAATTTGAGAATCATAATTTTATGACTCACCTACGATGAAGTCGTACTGTGGTTCAGGGAGGGTGCGATGGTTGAACTGGTAGGGAGCATCAGCTAAGATTTGCATCAACATAAGACGTATTACGGGCGATGCCACTACTCGCAACCCAGTCAAAAACCTGTTCAAATTTTTGTTAAACTTTAAATTTGAATAATTAAGCAGCCAAAGAAAATTATGCAAACATTTATCAAATCGTTTATATCAATCATGAATTCGGACTTAATGAAATACGGAATGCAACCTGATATTGTGTGTCATCGCAAGATATCACGAATTATTATTGATGAAATAAAGATATCAAGAATATAAAAAAGATATAAAGATATAAAGAAGAAAGCATATCCATAAGATATATAACGGATTGATATTTGATACAATGATGAATGCAACGCGATATTGTGTGCGATCAAATTATACGTGAATTCGGACATAATACAATGATGAATGCAACATGAGATTACGTGTCATCAAGGTATATTAGGAATTGAGGCAGAACACAATAATGAATGAAGCATAATATTGTGTCAAGGACAATCGAGGTTGCCAACTCACGCATCGAAAAGGCCGAAGAGATGCATCGTGTCGAGGACCTGCCCTCTTTACCAGAGCAAACGGACTGCTTTTTCTGGCCGTCCACACGCAAATGCCTAAACTTGACCTCAGGTCGCACGTACCAACCTATTTCCTGGAGGTCTTCTAGCAGTGAAGGCTACCAGCGACGTTTCTCTGGACAAATATCAAGATATTGTTTAAACATTCGAGATTTCACATTTCTTACTGGGAGTTTCACCGGGATAACTCGACTCGTAAATAATTACTTAATGAAGTATAACTAAATTTTTAGATTATAGGTTGGAAGTTAGAGCTTTCGTTTCAAGCTGCAAAGTAAAAACTCTGAAAAAGTTTTGATCAGATGAAGTCAAAAAGTTATAATATTTTACGAATTCCGGGATTTACGAGAATCTTTGGAAGTAATCTTTGAAGACTTTGAAGTACAATTTGCAGGATTTTTTAAGGTCATCGGAGATTTCCAAACTCCAAATAAAATGTAGCAAGCTAAAACTAGAAGATTTCTTCAATTTAAAAAAATGCTGTCTCATACATCCCTTAAAAAAACGTATCTCGAACACGTGCAAATTTCTAATTTTCATCGGAGTTCACCTCTAGCATATTTGAATGGATTTGACCTTTCAAATTTCTAACAAAGAGTTTCACCGGGAGAACTCTACTCCCGTCGGTTGCTATGGGATATGTACGGGATTCCTACAGCCCATTTGTAGATGCCTCCATAATTATTATATATACGTGCTTATTCCAGGGATTTACACCGAAGAAATAGAAAAAAGATTTCCGATATTGCACTATTACAAACAATTCTTAATTTTTTGTACAATTGTTTCCGTATGAACTATGAAACTCATTTTTTGCAGAAAAGATGCAAGTGCTGGTGTGTATACAGGAATTTTCACCACACACCCGGAAAAATGTCAACAAAATACGAAGTTCAGACCTTAATTGCTAAAATAATTAAATATAGTCTAAATAATTAATTATACCCAACCTAGATAACTTGTATCCACGCAAGCGCGGACATTTTTTATGTATTAATAATTTTAATAAATGTAGATCGATTATAGTACAATATTAAGCCTTGCACTGACGAGAGATGATTGATGTTGTATCTTTTATACAGCAAATGAAGTTTTAACTAAAAGATTATTTCCATCATTTTAGATTTTAAAGAGCTCTGATTCGATAAAATGAGTGCAACTTATATTAAGAGCCTTTTCATGACCCGTAACTTGGAATTCATTCACATGTACAAATAAAAAAAATTTTCAATAAACTTGCTGTCTGTTCATTTGATCATTTTTTTCATCAAAATCATAGTATTAAGGAATGAATTTTTTCGGCAATATGTTCCATTCATCTGGTCATGAGAAGCCTGAGTTATTTTTCAAAAATTTTATTCGTAAAAACTCGAGTCCATCGAAATTGATAAATACTTGTCAACCGCACTGCCGCTCATGAAGAACTGTGGCAATCGGATAAAATTTCATTCTTCCAATAATTTATTAATATATATATCGATTAATTATCGATATATATTAATACATATCACACATTTTAAAGTAGAATATCTATAGACAATGACTTACTGATCAAAAATTTGACAACTTTACAGTTTCGAATTCCAGCTACAAGATTAATAACATTTTTATTAGTTATTTATGAGTGAATGAGAACTTGCATACAATAATAGTTATTTTGAATTTCATTATAAATTTCCAAAAATTCTACTTCCTAAAAATTTCAAGGTTAGGAATCCAGTTACAATATATGGTAGTGTGGCATAAAAAAAATTTTTTACGTGGCATAAAATTTTTCAAAAGTATTATTTCTTTACATTGAATAATTAATGGCTGTCAATGCTATTCTTATATAAATGTTTACATAGTATCAATAGTTCAACTCAGTATACCGAGGGTTATGTCTTATTGTTAGTCATATTTTGAGTAATAAGTAAATGAAAAAAGTATGAAACAAATTAAAGTCTGTTTATATCTTTACTGTAAACTACTCCCACTCATCATTTCATTAGTCTAGCATCATGACGAAATACGTTGAAAATCAATAAAAATATGAAGGGTTATTATAACAATATCCATTATAAATGAGAGGACATATATCGCCCGTGTCCCAGAACAAGGCACTGTTAACGGAAAGCTGGGTTAATATAACAATATCATTTATAAATGAGAGGACATATATTGCCGGTGTCCCAGAACAAGGCACTGTTAATGGAAAGCTATCCTGACGCGGACTGAGGCTGAGACCGCGCGGCCTCTTGCTCGGCATCTTATTGACCCTGACACTGAGTGATGAGCATCGGAGCATAGGCGGTCGCGGTGATCAAGTTTTTGCGGTGACAAGTTCTCGTGAGCATCACTGCGGTGGTGATATGGTTTGTACAGCGATTGGTTAGCATCACGTGTACCGGTGATCTAGTTTCTACACTAAATTTGCATGGTGAGCATCACCTGTGCCGGTGACTTATTTTTTCATGGTGACATGTCAAGGTAAGCATCACCTGCACCGGTAACCTATTTTTTCATAGTGACATGTCAAGGTGAGCATCACCTGTGCCGGTAACCTATTTTTTCATGGTGACGTGTCAAGGTGAGCATCACCTTTACCGGTGACCCTTTTTTCGTAGTGAGATGTCATGGTGAGCATCACCTGCACTGGTGACCTATTTTTCATAGTGAGATGCCAAAGTGAGCATCACCTTTACCAGTGACATTTTTTTCATTGTGACATGTCAAGGTGAGCATCACCTGCACCGGTGACATATTTTTCATAGTGACATGTCAAGGTGAGGATCACCTGCACCGGTGACCTAGGCATATACTTTCAAAAAAAGTTAAGAGATCGTAAGTTCATCAGCCAATCATTGACGGCCTTTCAAGCAAAATCCACCAATCATAGACAAGAAAATAGAGCGTAAGTACTTACGTTCACTTAGCGAGTTTTGATAGTACCGCCCCAGGTCTCTCCAATGACATATGATGGTGAGCATCACCTCCTGAGGTGACCAAGTTTCTCATCACTGACACATGGAACATCGTCGACGAAGAGGATCAAATATTGATTTTTTTCGCTTGTGTTTGACCCAAACTTTTTTTCTGCGAACCATGCTGTCATTACCTCTAATGATTTACACCGATTCAATTTCATTTTATGTACTAAATATTTTTGATATTTTCTTGCGACTTTAAATATGAATAATAGAGAATATAAACGAGATAGATTAATTTTTTATATAAATTAAGCTAAGCTCCAAATATCCAGTTTTCTTTACAATGAATATTGAATGTAATGTTGTGCTCCTGGAGGATTTTTAATGACAATATAGATAGATAAAACATAAAGTTCATTTGGAATTACAGGATATCAAATTCTTTTGATCTGGTATCAATATTGATTGCAAGAAGAAAAATTTTCGAACAAACAAATTATCTATATTCTAAAAATTATTTATATTCTGAAATATTTCTTTATGTTTATATTCTATATATATTCTTAAATGAATATATAAATATTCGTTATATTCATATAAACCGTTGGGACAGTTGCTATTTCCTTCGCTTAAAATAATTCTCCTTTGTCATGCCTAAATTGTTTAGGCTTCGATTTCACTGGGTTTACTTTTTAACGGGAATTTTATTTGAACAATGCTCACAATATTCATCCGTTAAAAATTTTGACATTATTTCAGGGCAACATGCCTCATATTGGTCAATTTAGGTTTAAAGGCTAAGCAACACCGGCAAATTTGATGCACCAATGAAGATAAGGTAAAATTGTAATAACTGTCTTCGGACAACGATGTATGAAAATGCTTATAAATTCAATCTTATTGTGCCAAGCCAAATCTAAGTGAATTTATAAAGGCTATGCATATAGAGATAAATTATTGTGTATGAATAGAGTTTCGATAAAATCAAAATCTTGTCTTGTAATGAACTTCAATGTGCATGAATTCTCGAACCATTCGGTCAAACTACCGTAGAGGAATTTAGTGTGAATTATATAACTGATTTATTGAAACCATTTCTCTCGAGGGGAAGGGAAATAAACTTAACGAAAAATATCTTTGAATTTATATTTATTAGTAAAAATTAATTGGAAATTTTCGCATAATGATAATTAAAAATAAATGGACACGAGTACGTACGCGTATTCGTTAAGTCTAGGGGCAGAAGCATTTAAAATTTCATCTTTTTTTCAGCATATTAAAGCTTAGAAAGCCATAATATATAATTATTACGTTAGAATTTTTAAAAAAGGAGGAGCCATCAATTCACTGCTGCACTATAATTAAGTCATGGCCGCTCAAAACACAGCGCTTGCCAATAGTCTTTTTGAACTTCCTTCTGTTGCCAAGGAATGAACGGAGATGCTTTTATCATCAGTTAACTAAGATTCATTGAACGTTGTGAATCTTTTCTTAATATAATATTATATTGCCGGCAGCCTTTTGTGATTAGGTCGGTTTCAGTAGCAATTACAAAAATGTAAGTACGTAGCTGCTAAATGAACAATTGAGTACCGTAGTATGAAAAATTACTTTACGATATTCAGAATAAGGTTAAAGATAGAAATGCATAATAGGCGTCCAGAAAAAAAAATCTTAAAATTATATGGTGGCAGCGTGAACAGGCATGCAAATCCTGTGCAAAACTAAACATGGAATGTCCTAAGTTTGTTATGATAGGAATTGCACGATTTCAATTTTTTCGATATCGTTATCTAAATGAATAGTAGCCACAAAGTCAACTTGAATGAACATTTTAGATAACGAGAGAAAAAAACTGCCTCTTAATATACGTAATCAAGTTCAGTCTGTGCAGAGAGGTGGTTTTAACTACCTCTTTTCGAGATAAAATACTAGTAAATCATACAAACTTAAGTCTGTGGCACATCTTTCTTGTGACTAGTTTTAAGAGTCCAATTCGCCAAGTTCTTACCTATCTAATTGGGAATACATTGAACTTTTTATAATTCATTTATTCTCCCTAATAAGTGTAGCATTAAATGCGAGGTTTGGGTAGAACATAGCAAACCCTGTAAGGCAAGTTAACCGTTATTTGTAAATCCTGAATGCCGGTTTCAGAAATCCCCACAACAGCAAAATCCCTTATCCGAGTGGTAAAAACTTCAGACCACGAATAAAATGTAGTAAGTAGACGTGGTTCTTATGACAAAACTGAAAAAGATATGAAGTTTTGTTAACTTCATTAGCACATTTGAAAAAAACGCGTCACAAATGCATAAACTTACAAACTTTGCCGTAATCTGCGATTTTTAAGAAATTAATTTAATACTTTGAAAAGAAAAGAATTTTTCGTTTTAGTTAACTGTAGGAAACAATGCGTTTGCAGCCAACGCTAATTTTCACCTAGCATAAAAAAGTGGCTGAAACGGAGTATTTGAAGTGCATCTGGCGAATAAAATAATAATTAATAGCATGAGAAGTTTAGTAGCACCTCCGTGTTACTAATGAACCTACTACTGACATAGGTACAAGTAGGTCATTCAATACACTACTAGAGATAACTACAAGTGAAGCACCACACAGTCACGTCGCAACCGTCGCGCACAAACACCTCCAGTTTCCAATGGGGTTGCAGGGCGAAAAAAAATATGTTCAGCTCATATGCAAATGGGATACGTCTTTATCACATTAATGTTCGGCAATGTCATAGAATAAATTTACGATTCACGATTCATAAGACCTAACTTGTACTTTTTTACCTCGTCTCTTGATAAAATAGACAAGATCTTACCAAGATCTTCAAATATTTTTTAGACTCACTAGCAGAATTTGCATCTTCATTAAAAATTACGATGAATTGATTAAAAGTGCGTTTCAATTGATATTACGACTTAGACTTATTATATAGGGAAGACTCGGCTCACCATCGCTCGGATACATGGATATATTCAAAATACTTATAAGCTCTTTTCTAGAAGAAAAAATCGATATGCGTGGGACTTCTATCTACTTGAATTGCAGCTTTGACGTGATGGAACGGGAAAAATTTGTATCGAAAATTAATGTACTTCTCATTACTAAAACTTGACACGGCAAAGATGGTCATCCCAGGTTTAGTTAATTTATCTTGAAATATTACATTATTGCACTCCGGATGAAATCGACGATACAAAGATTTCCCCACTAATCAAAATCTTATCGATTATATTCACAATTTACGGATATCCCAGCACATAAGACGTGTTCAAGAAGACGCGTAGACTGGATGCCCCCAGTCCCTCTTGATCGAGCAGTAGGGTAGACTGGATACCCCCAGTCCCTCTTGATCAAGCAGTAGGGTAGACTGGATACACCCAGTCCCTCTTGATCAAGCGGTAGGGTAGACTGGATACCTCCAGTCCCTTTTAAATCAAGCAGGCGCGTAGACTGGATACCCCCAGTCCCTCTTGATCAAGCAGGTGCGTAGACTGGATACCCCCAGTCCCTCTTGATCAAGTCAGCAGCCTTCTCAGCGATCATGAATGTGGCGGCAGCCGTATTGCCGCCGACGATTTGCGGCATGATGGAGGCGTCCACTACACGAAGGCTCTTCAAGCCGTGCACCCTGGCGGATTAAAGTCAGTTTTCGCTATTCATCGGTATCAAAAACCACAAAAATTAAATTTTGACGCAAAAACTGTCGTAATATATGTTAGTGTCAGTTGACGATTTTTCTACCCAACACCCAATCAAGCATTGCATGGAGATGAAATAAGGTTCATGAGAAAACAAGTGTACCTTTAAATCGGGCAAAAGTTCGAGTTCTCTGAAAGTGTTGGGGTATCCCTGCTAATATTTTTAATGCAACAGTTGCTGTTGTGCACTTGTTTGTAATCTCTTAAACTGGAATAATTTACTTGAGTTCCGGTGAAACGACAGCCATTGGGTCTGAGCTGGGCGCCATCTTGCATGTGCTGGTGGGGTGGTAGAAGGAGCTGACGAGCTGACGGGTGAAGCAGCGCCAGTAGGACTTTGATGTGTCGGGGTGTTGCTCGCACCCACGCAGGGGCTGGACAACCAAGGTAGGTGATTAGCTGCTAACTATTATTTGTACAAGACAATAACTACCATCATATGAATTCATTGACCCGCAAGCATCAGCGACGAAGTCAAGTAGCTTGTGCGTATTTAAACTTTTGTCGATTTACATTACTCATAACCGGCATTAACAGAGGATTTGTGCCATGTNCCACATCACTCCCCCACTCACCAGATCTGGTGGGTGCCACCTCTTCCACCTCTTCCACCACATCACTCCCCCACTCACCTGATCTGGTGGGTGCCACCTCTTCCACGACGTCGTACCCCAGTTCTCTCCCAGCCTTCAGGAAGGCCTCCGTCGCAGTCGAGTTGAAGGACACAGGCCCTACGCCCACAGGTCCGTTTCTTCCGTGATATTTTTCTGAAACAACAGAAAATGAAGGAAGAATTTGGTGATGCCGATGACATTTTCATCCAGGCCAAGTTTCAAGATAGTCACTTAGCGATTGGGAGATTTTCGAGTAGAGCAATCTACATTTACCAATAAGTAAATACTGTATCGAGTACTGTATATATTGTTGAAACAGTTGTATGTATGCACTGGTATACACAGTCGCAACCGTTCTCAGCTGAAATTATTCGAAATGACAAGTAAATTTATTTCTAGCAACATTTTTAGCAATTCCGTTAGTCAGATTGTCCCAACAGATCTTATGCAACAGCAAAATCTAGAATAATTCTACTCGTGACTCAAATTCCAACAATACCATTCGCTCGCCATAGTTCCTGGCTGATGTTAAAACCTGAGCGTTCCCTAAAATAACGTCGTTCACTCATAGCAAGATTTTAATTATGACTTGACTAAACAGTGGTTATAAGACCGCCGATTTTTCTTCATCTACTTGAGTCACGCCTCCAACCATGAATAACGCCTCCAATAACCACACTTTCTCTTTCATCATACGTCTGCTTTAGAATGACTAGTCATCGGCAGTCCAGTATCATTGCTTGATGTTCTCATTGCTGGCCTTGAGCCCGTTTTCCGTGTGGAATTCTCTGCAAAATTACATACAGTGACTTGCAGTTGAGCATTTGCTTGTTCTGACCTTCCGATTATCGACTGATCATACCGAAACTTGATAATTAAGGAGTCACACACACAAGCCAAGAATTCTACTGATCGAGTTTTTCATTAATTTACATCGAGTTGAATAGTCTTAAGACTATTGATTGTACGACTCGCTTGTGTAAATGTTGATGTAAAATATACTCTCAACCTAAAATTTGTTCTCTCAACGTTTCACCTCACCTGATCTGGAACACATGACTGCTCTGCCACATTTTGCACCCACCTGTGTTGGGATTAACGATGCCGGTGTATCTTTCGGACTTTTTGAAGTACGGCAGAACGGATTCGTAGTCCCAGCCTGGGTTGCCCAGATTCGCCCAGTTTTCGAAGTCGAGTTTATGGCCACGGCAATAGACAAGTCCGTTTATGGACGATCCCCCGCCCATGGTACGGCCAATGTTCAAGAACGAGGACTGAAAATTTTCATGTTATTGCACAGCTTTTAATTTTATGAGGTCTTGATGATTTCCATAATTATCTGTAAAACGAAAAAAAATGTGTCAACGAGAGACTGCAAATCTTATTTATATCGAAATTCTAACGGTACCACTAAAATTTACTCCTTCAGTGACTACAAGCAGCGCTTGAAGTTATGATATTAACAACGAAAATCACTGACGTTGTCCTGGAAGCCCTGCTGGAGATGAGGCGGGGTGTTCAGCTTAATGTGATAGTCAACATCAGACCCCAGCGTGAGCGGCATAAGCCCCGGCACGGATGTCTCGGGGGGCGCTGGCCCCCCCGCTTCCAGCAGCAACACCCGCGCGTCTGTCTCTGCCAGCCGCGCTGCCAGGATGCTGCCAGCTGCTCCTGCTCCCACTGAGTGACAGCATAGATGTAATATTTTCTAAATAGAATTCTCACAAATTTTGGTGAAGCCGGTATAATATTTTGTGAAAATTCTATTGCATGCGCTGAAAATGAGGCTAATTAGATCGTTCTTTCGGGATTGGGAAATACAAATGAAGGTTATTTATGCCTCGAAGGGAAGCGGGGATAATTATAAACTGTAAAAGAGCCATCAGTTATTTTAATAATTGGTTTTAGTAAAGTTGAAAGTTTCTAGGTATATTTCACCGATGTTTTTGGTAGAAAAACAATATTCAAGCCATCTTTCCCCTAATGTGGAATGATTTTAATAAGATAATATGTTTTGACAGCAATTATGTTCGGGAAAAAAATTCAGCTGAGACATTTTATCATATTATTCTATCGTGTGATTTACCTCCAAATTATCACCCTAAACCTTGATGTCATCGTAATTTGATCCATCAAGTAAAATTTAAATTTAAGAACAATATACATGCATTATCATCGTTAGCAGTAAAGTTTTTTTTTTCTTCAGGACTCGTTTAATTCAGAGAGGCAATGTCAACATATAATAATAGTTCGACATTTTGTATTCAACTGTTGATAATTTAAGCGAAATCTTCACACGGTATTTCGTAATTCAATTAATTTAAGAAATACGCCTCATTATAAAATGATTTCCACGTTCTTCCAGCCAATTCATCTTATATTTCGTTTAGAAATTTTTAGCCTCAACCTCGACTTTTTTTAAACAGATAATCATAGTTCCCATTACTGGTATCAGTTAATCTATTGAATTCAATTATCAATTAATATAAAATTGGCACCATTACTCGACGGCTTTAAATAATTACCATATTTGTGAATGTACCATGTACCATTACTTTTCAATTTACCATGTGCCATAATTAAAAGTAATTTCCGAGAATCAAAAAAGTTTCTGCGAAGTCACTGCGTATCTAGGAAACGAGCCTGAAGCCTTAAAATCACCTTGAAAATAGTCATGTTTAAATATTCCAACTTTACCTGTGTATTTTTTTAAGACTCATTCTATTTATTGAGGTTCACTTCCTTGTTCCAATAATAGACGATTTAGGTTTAAAAGAACTCAAACCAAGACTAATTGCCATACAAACTTGGTTTCCAATAAGGTTTTACTTGAAAAATTTAATTTAGAGAGCACTGACAAATTTTACAGTTTACTGAATATTCTTGTAAAACTTTAATGCTGCAAAGTTTAAAAATTTATCTATTATGAATAAATATATTAAATTTAATTCTATCAATGCTTTTAGAGCGTCAATTAAATCGAATGTCCTGCACTCGTTTGAACGGGCATGATAACTTGATATAATTGAAATATGAAGAAATATCAATGGGTCATATACATATAAGTATTGAGATTTCTTTGCAGAAAGCACAAAAAAAAAAACGAGCAGATATGCTGCACTGATACGCCTTTTTGGCTGGCAAAAAATGGGTCATTATGACCCACACAACGGGGAAAAGTGCATCGTTATTTGGCAAAATTCTCACTTATTTCCCCAAGTGCACTCGATAAGTGCACAATCACTAACGTCCAGCGTGAGAAGCGATATTATTTCGAAATTTCCCAAGCAGAGGTTAGTGGCTTTTGCAGACAGCGGCGCCTGGACGCGAGTGAGTAGAATATTTCAGTGTCATCCTCTTCTGATCAGTCCAAGGATGCATTAAATGCTCTGTGGCAGCTGTGCTTGATTTTAATCGCAGTCAACTCTGGATGCACCGATTTTATTTCATTACAATTCATGAAACGACACTGCGATAAATTGAGCCACATTATGAACTTATAAGGTTTAAATTATGTCTATTGACATGTCTATTTCGATTTGCTTGCAGTCAAAATTATGTCTATTTCGATTTGCTTGCAGTCAAAATTATGTCTATTTCGATTTGCTTGCAGTCAAAATAAGAACAGAATATTTTCAATTGCCATAGAAACGATGTCCCGCCACTCATTAACGGATAGCATTATAAAAGCTTCACTGTTTTAACACGTATGATTGCTATTCAAGTTTGCTAGACAGTTTAAACACACGTACGCTACTTGATATCTGTTTTTGAATCTGGACGTAATTGAAGAGTATTTTTCAGTTCAGTAGAAATATGGTCTTCTGAAGCTAAAAGTGAATCATGACAGGTGATTGGGCAAAGCAATTTTCTTTAGTTGTTCTAATGTATGCAAACATGTGTAGATCGGAAGTAAAACGAAAAATTGAGACATATGCAAGTATACAGACATATGCAATTGGAGACATGTGCAATTATATCGCTGATATAATTGATTAGAAACATATGCAATTATATCAGTGCTACATTAAAGAGACGATAAAATGATTGAAAGAGGCGAACTAATCTTGCCTGCAGTGAATTCTTCAGCTTATATAAAATTAATAGTAACTATTCTAACGGAATTCATCATGTGGAATTCTGAAAGGGAAAGGCATTGTGAAAATTCTTAGGCTTCTATACAGAGATCGACCTTGCCGACGCAACCGCCGGTTACGGCTTATGTGTGAGAAAATTATGAAGATGAAAAATTGTTGCGTGAGAAACAAGCTTTAAATGGACACCTCGTCAATCGTCTGTGAACTGCCAAGCCCAGCTGGCGCCTAGAGAGTGCATTTTACTCGCATAATATCAAAAGATTGCAAATTAAACTAAATTTTATCTTTTATTCAGACTTAATATTTCGTTCGGATTGTCAATAAAATTGTTTTAAGGCATGAAATTCGCATGAGGAACGGACAACCTTTGTAGACTTCGATAGGTCGAAAATATATTGGCAATACGCTTTACTAAACGATTTTTTATCTACAGTGTTTGAGGAACTAATTATTGATTGCGTAATTTTAACCCGAAATTTAAGCCAAGATAACGAATTTTTTAATCTTCATCTGTTTAGTTTACTAGTTTAGACGGCGTTTCAGTTCCGGTCCTGCGATGTTTGCCTGCCTTATTTAGTTTAGTAGAAATCTCGGCTTGAGGTCAAGTTATAATGTACCTATGTGATCGCTACTTGGTCGGACATAATTTTAAAAGAATTTAGAGATCTGATAGGAACAATTGTATTATTTTAATAGTTATTGAGGCTTGTATGGGTTAAAGTTGGTAATATTTTTTCAACATTGATCGAGTTTTCAAAAAATAAGTTAATCCTGTTGACCTATTAGTCATTTACGTTGTCAACTTGATAGCGATGTTGAAATGAAGAGTACCCGTTAGATAGCATATAATAACCTATATACGATGAAGTCGTACTGTGGTTCAGGGAGTGTGCAATGGTTGAACTGGTAGGGATCATCACTCAACATTTGCTTCAACGTGAGGCGCAGTTGTCCTAAGAAACCATCTCAATAAACCCATCTATATATATAGGCCCAAATCAATAGGCCCATATCAATAGGTCCATATCAATAGGCCCATATCAATAGGTCCATATAAATAGGCCCATATCGATAGGTCCATATAAATAGACCAATTTTATTAAACCCATCTCATTAAACCAATCACAGATAACAACAGTATATACTCACCAACGATGAAGTCGTACTGAGGTTCAGGTAGACTGCGATGGTTGAACTGGTAGGGAGCGTCAGCTAAGATTTGCATCAACGCTAGACGCAGCACCGGCGACACCACCCCTCTAAACCCGCTGAACAGCCTGCGCGATTCAACATGAATATTGAAAAATGAGGCAATAAATTACAAATTAAGAAACCCAAAAATTATGGAACGCTAAAAGTCCAAACATTAACGATCATTCCAAATTTGAAGTTACAATTTACAAAGAAATGGGAAATCGGCGTACAAATTCTACCTATGAAAAGCGATTAATAATAATAAAGAGATGTCATTAAAATTAATTAAAAGGTAGTGACGAGTCATACTTACGCATCGATTAAGTCGAAAATCTGCGTCATGTTAAAAAAAATGACCACGAATGCGCAGTGGTAGGATAAGTTTTTGCTGTCGTCCAGACGAGAATCTGGATTTCAGGTCAAGTGTACGAATTTATTTCCTGAAGTCACCCTTACGGAGACTTGCAAGGATCTTACAATAAAAAGTTCTGAAAATTTGTCCTGTAAGAGATTTGAACTTGAAATTATCAATCTAGTTGCTCAAAATTGAGCTTCGAAACAAAGATTTCTTTTGCTGTAATGGTATTTCGTAAAATACGCAAAAATGGGATAACCCAAAAAAACAACGAAGTGTTTATACATACCTAACTTCTTAATTCGCTTGAAAGCTGAAATAAGAAGTTTAGTCGGAAAAAGCAACGCCTTAAAGTTTATACACACTAAATAAATTAATATAAATATATCATTAACCAACCAAAAACAAAAATGTTGGTAGAATTAAAAAATTAGTTAGGAAAATCTAATAAATCGACTGAAAGCAAATATTTTAACTTGGAAATCGAACTTTGTCTCGTGTGTAATAAAAAAACTAAACATTAAATACTTCCCATTAGTTTCCTGAAAGAGAATTAACTGACTTGACTTCCGTGTGCTGCAACTACCCCGCAACTTCGATTTTTTGCTGAAAATTAGAATCCTGGCATTCATGCATGCATTAATTAATAAAGTATATTTTATTCCTTCTAACTGTCCCTCCAGGCAGTAGCCATGCTAGCTTAATTAAGTACTTAATAGTAGTGTTAATATAAGTTACATTATTTGCAATAGCAACTTTATGGGATGAAGGTGACTTGCTATGTCATGAGAGGCCAGCACCTGCATCGTCACGAGATGCAGGTGACCTGTTACGTCAGGACCGGCCTGCACCTGCATCGTCACGAGATGCAGGTGACCTGTTACGTCAGGACCGGTCTGCACCTGCATCGTCATGAGATGCAGGTGACCTGTTACGTCAGGACCAGCCTGCACCTGCATCGTCACGAGATGCAGGTGACCTGTTACGTCAGGACCAGCCTCAGGTGACCTGTTACGTCAGGACCGGCGTGCACCTGCATCGTCATGAGACGCAGGTGACCTGTTACGTCAGGACCGGCGTGCACCTGCATCGTCAAGTGGCCTGACATATCAAGTCCAGCTGAAGCCAACATCGTCATGGATGAATGTCAGCTATTTGCTTTCTTACTTTACCCGGTGTGCAGGTGATGAAAAACACATTCAAAAAGTAAAATCAACGATTCATCAGCTACACATGATATACCGTTGTAGGAAAAGTGCCTCATATTCTCGACATTTTTTCGCGGAAGTGCTCAAAGTTTTACCACACGCGAGCTACTTCGTACAGTCTACAATAAAAATAAAATAAGCTATTTCAGCAAAAATAAATGATTTTTTAGCACAAAGTTAACGTGCTATTTACACTAATAAGCCTTCATTTACCGGATGTAGTCCAATACATGGCATAGGAAAAGCACAATTTGGCAGGTGGAAATGATCGAAGATACAGGGATTCCAAGCTACGGAAGGAAACTGTGACGCATGAATGACGTACTATGACGATACAAGCCCCAATGGCTACAATGAGAATTGATCGTAAGCACTTTAAAAATGAACGAAGACACTGCCGATTTACCAAACAACTGATCACTCACAGAATTTTATAATAGGTATTCTATACTTCACCACAATGGTTGCAATTCCATTTAAAAAAAAGCAAGGCAAAAGCGTAGCGACAAATGCATTGCAGTCGCCACCGATCCATCCAGCCTGCCATGTTTGTTTCATCAATCTACTTCTTTCGTTGCCAGTGAAGGACTCGATTGTTTGCATTTTAAATAATAATGGCTCTATACTCCATTATAAAAATTCATAACAATTTTAACTCATAGATAAAAAAAAACTATTAAATACCCACTAAATTTTCTACATCAATCAAACTATATATTAAATTTTCAACAAAGTATAAATAAAGTTTGATTAATTATGCTTACACTTTCATTCATCGCAATGCGTGTACACAATTATATATGAATCTCACAAAAATGAATGTGATGTCATTTGAAGCTATCTTCTTGGAATACCTAATTTTCTTAGGATTAAATGGTTTTTCTTTTGTTCGCTTGTAACAACTCAAATCAGTTAGCGTCTCGATGTTGTCATAGGTAAATTGGTATCCATGACCATTCCTAATCACATTTACACGCTTTTCTGATTTTATTGATTGAAATTCTACCCCTAAAATCGGCAAATGTTATATATACATACAACATAATTATGTTATTGATTGAATGATTTCCCTGCCATGATCACCGCGAACTGATTTATCAGCCATCACTCGATAACTGGATCGCTCGATGACAAGGTCTACTACTCTACCATATGCAGCTGCAATTTAAAATTTAGCCTTCATTCATATGTTTTAGACCTTAAGAACTTGCTTGGACTACGTGAGCTGTTTTTTTTCTGCGTACCGGAAATGAAGTCTGTTCGTACACGTATTGATGGATTTAGCCGTCAATCTTCTACTGTACAATTAACGCTAAAATGGATTTGCATCAATTTTATCTAAAGTCTTGAATCTTAAAATCTCAAGTACAGATAGAGATAGTCAATAAATACAAGGTCAAGGTTCAGGAACTATATTTCTCGCAAAAATTGTCGTGCTTATTTAAAAGGAAAATGGAGCGTTACATAATAGGCGTTACGTTTTTCTCAAGCGTTACATAATACTTTTGTATATTCTCATGCCTTTTCGGTGTGCACATCAAAAATAGTAATTGAGTCATTAGTAGTAATTCGAGATCAATCAGGCTCCTCAACTTGAAAGTTAGTTTGGAAATATTAAAAAAATATGATAATAAATACATGGAAGTACAAATGTTCTGATGCGCAATTTTGATTAAATGGAGCCATTTCCAATACTTAATTGAAGAGTATATCCCGAAAATTTGCTGCTGTTATATAAGTAGAATTATTCTAAATCTGAAGGATCTGTTCAAGTGAATTGTTCAATATATAAAATGAACGCAATTCGTTGCTTTATTTCATTTTAATTGGTTGTTTCTAGAAGGTTCATCTCCGAGGTTGTCGCCAATAGTTCTTTTGATTGTTTTGGGTCGGCCGTTCAATAATGTGCCAAAATTTACAGGTGTGCGATGAAATTTGATGTGAATGATATTAATGAAATTACCTGGTCATGTTTGATTTTTATAACTCACAGCAAATTGGTTCGAGATGATATTTCTCTAGATTCATTAGCTATAATTGTGATGATATACATAGATAATTATTGCTATAATTGTGATATTAGCATAAAATTGTTGTAATATATTTGTCAGCCAAGAATACATCAAATATGATTTTCGACACAAACGATTAGGGTAGTTCATGATTTTTAAAATGCATATGAAAAAATTATTGTTAAAATTTTGAGCTTAAGGCATGAATTGTAAAATAATTTGAATGAAGACTTTGGTTCTGAGAAAAGGCAGCACGCTCCATATGGCGGTACAATTGTGTAAAAATAAAACAATGTCTAATTGTTCTGAAGAATCGAACAATCCACACGGCACTTATTGAAACTATTCGATCAAAATTTCACTTTGACAAAATATAAAATTTGGGCATCGCATCACGACGCATGAATAATATAAATGAATATATGTGAATGGAATGGTCATTATAAAATGTCACTGTGTATCCATACATTTCGCTCGACTAAAATCTCAATATGGCCTATGAATTTTTTGTAATCTCATTGAATTCTACAAACAAACCGTGTTTTTTAAAGACGCATGGAAGGTTGCAATGCCCATGGCATGGCAGACTTAAGAAGACTGAATGTCGACGAGACAGCCATGCCATATGAATTACATTACCTGGCCACATAAGTATTCCTTCAATGTCTTCGTATTTTATTAACAAATTGCATATTTGAAAGACGCAGGACGGGGACTCTACGTCGATGCACCGCCGTTGGCATGGTAAATTGTAAAAACGTCGATTCACCGCCGTTGGCATGGCAAATAAAATGACGGACTCCACGGCCAAGCCATTATGTATGACGTAGGTATTTTCTTTCATTCAATTTAATCGTATATTACAAGCAAATCTTATAATCGAAAGGCACATGAAAGGGACCCTACGCCAATGCACCGCATCTGGCATGGCAGACTGAATGGCGGACTCCACAGCCAAGCCATTATATATGACGCATGTATTTTCGTTCATTCAATTTCATCGTATAGTACAAACAAATCTTTTAATTGAAAGACACATGAAAGGGACCCTACGCCAATGCACCGCATCTGGCATGGCAGACTTAATGGCGGACTCCACAGCCAAGCCATTATATATGACGCATGTATTTTCGTTCATTCAACTTAATCGTATATTACAAACAAATCTTTTAATTGAAAGACACATGAAAGGGAACCTAAGCCAATGCAGCGCATCTGGCATGGCAGACTGAAGAAGACTGAGTGGAACTTATGCGGTGGCCGCGCGCTGAAGTCGACCTTGACAGAGGAAGTAATCAGCAGCAGCGGAGACGATGATTGAATAAAATTATTACATGTAACGATTCTAGTGAAAAAAAAATGATTGAAATAATGTTAGAAGGAAATTATGATTAATGCTGCCTATGCTCAAGATTTTTTACTGGGATAATTTTCAATGGTATTTTTAGCTTGGATTATTTTGTTTATGTTTTTAAATAAAATTTTGAAAATTTATGATCAAGAATATTGCAGAGAGGGATTTATCATTATACCAATACTCTGCAAAAATTAGACTGATTTAAAGTGAAACAATTACTTTTGCAGTAAGGCACGTTTTAGTTACGTCGTCAATTGTCCGACAGCAGACTTTTCGAAAAAAACTTTTCTAAACTGAGCTAATGAACGTAATCGTCATTATTATGTGATAGATAATAATGAAGGATTAAACTAATATCTGCTTAGCTGCGCGGAGGACATGCCTTTTTGAAGTTATTTATTTACTTCCTAACAATTCTCCAACATTCGAGTTTTAATAACCTAGTAATGAGCGTCGGTTCCATTTAAAATGCATATGTCAGCAGGAACCGGATTCTTAATCTATAATACATTGCATGCAAGCTAGATGTAGGTGCTCGGATAGCACTGATGAGGTATGATTACGAAATAACTTTTAAATTTTAATAGTAAGCAGAATATTTATCGAACACGAGTTCTTGAAAACTAAAAATAGCTAATATATAAAAACTCTCGGGCGTTTAAAGTCATGTTTACCAACCGTTTTAGGTTCGAAACTCGCTTCTGGCGGGCCAGTGCTCACAATCGACACAATGCTCTTGATTACACGTTAGGTAACGGGATGATCAGAACCCTTGACCCTTATGATGCTCGTCTTTCTGATCGCAGTTTGGAGATTTCCATGTCCATGCAGTTACATGAAAAGGAAACCGGTCGAGCGCGCCTTGCGAGACGCTACAGGTGCAGCGCTACCTAGCTACAAAGCGCTACTACCTGCCCTCCGACCCAGCCTATACTGTCAAATCTTACCTCAAATCAACTCCCAGGTTCAGATCTCCACCGTCTTTGCAAGAGATTCATGTTTACTGTTTCTTACGACCACGGCCTCATCATCCTCTGCTTCATGCAGCAAGTGGATCCGGTCTGAACAATCACTAGACAAAGACTCCCTTCCACTTACTACCGCCTAAATAAAGCTCACTATAAGCACCGCTAAATTTCATCAGCTATGGGCCCGGGCAGCCGTTCGGTCCTTGATTTGAAACACCTTTTCAGCATTCCGCAGCCTCCATCCTGAGCATATGTATCAACTTCTAAAACATCCCCCCAATTGCCAAGCCTGGAAGATCCATAAATCAGGGCACCTTCCTACTACTTTTCTCTGCCTTCTCCCCATCGGTTAAGATCTTGCAGCAGGGTCAGCAACATGGATTAAAACCCAGCCAGAAGGTGGATTGGTTTAAATCCTTTTTGGCACGGTGTTCCTAAAACTTTTCCCACGTTTTAAGATGAAAGAAAATATTTAGAAATCAGGAGCATAAGCTAGTTTCCATAATCAAATCCTGACGTAGTCTCTGAAAAGTTCATTCCCAATTAGTCATTAGTTAGCCCAGGGTCGCCCAGTGGGGCCCAGGGTGTTTTAGTGGTAACAGTTTATATAGTACCAGGATTGGAGCAGCTAGCTATGGGTTAGATCCCCTGTACCAGCAAAAATTCTGGCCGGGCGGTTTAGCACAGCATAATTGGACCAATGAGTTGCGAGTTCGAGACCGCAATAAGCGGTAAATTTTCTGCGATGTTCTAAAGCGGCGACAGGTTAAACGGCCTAATTAACGCTGTCACCGCTTTATACAATCGTAAAAGACCAATAGTTAATCAATTGTTCGATGGAACCTGAGGCCATCAACTATTACAATACATTTGTTACGTTAAAATTGCCCCAATGTTAAAGGCTGACTGTGATGAAGCAGTAACATCGTTAATGAATTTTGACTGGCATTGATAGGTTACTAGGCTGCTTGACTGATTTTAGAAAAAAATGTCTTGTGTGAGATTGCATACAATATAGTCAAATAAATGGATAAAAATGTGACAAGAAATAAGGAGTCTAAAAATTTCAAAAGCATGTGACAGTGAATGAATTTAAAAAAATATCCGTAGAACATGAGGAGATCATAGTCCAACCATGGAGGAGATTACGTACCAAGAGATGATAAGTATATATAACAGAACTGTATACATAACGTTTATTATCAAACGACGATCGGGAGACCAAGCATTGTTGTTGTTGCTGAGATGTCCAGTGTGTCGTGAGATTGACTGTCGTCGTTGTTTCGAAAAGACGCGCCCACATTATTATTCGCATTTTTCACTACAAACCTTCACAATGGCGGCCGTTTCGTATCATATATCAAATCTCCTCGAAAAGGTGAGAAATTAATTTTTAAATTATTTTATGGCATAAAGATGCAGAGAAAATTTCAAATGAACTAAAAACGAAAAGGTTGCAAAAATAGTAATTAGCCTAATCATCTTTTGTCTTTGATTTCATAATGTTGTTCTATTCAATTACCGAGTTGGAAATTAAAAGAAAAAATTTTTGTTTTTACTTGTAAGTTGTACCTAACCCAATGGTAGATTATGTTGCAGGCCAATAACCAATTGGGAATGTTGAGACTTGAGCATACCTATGTTTTGAAAAATTCTATTGTTAGCTAGCCTATTCTTTCTAATTTTCAAGCTGCGAGTGTGACTATTATCATAACTTTTCTTTATATTTGGCAATTGGCAATGCAGAATTTACACTAAATAAATCAGAATCTATATATTTTTCATAAAGTACACTGTGATCATTTTGATGGTCATAGCCTCATAGGTCAAGGCTTAAGGGGACCGACCTAGCTCCGGAGAAACTTCTACAGTTATTATCCGATCATCATGAAACTTCACATACATACGTAAAATGTAAAAATAAGAACATTTTGCTCCTATGAATTTTTCGAAAAAATTGATAGAAAACGTGAAATTCATAGAAAACGGCTAAAAAGGGGTTTTACGAATCGAACGGTATATGTCTCATTGCTGTAGCTTGAAAACTGTAGGAGGAGATAGATTTGCCGTGAGAGCAGTATGAGGTTTTCAGTACGCCCAAAAGTGTGCCCGCGAGCACTTAAATAGACGTAAAAGAGTCGCAACGCAGCCAGGATACCGTAACTTAGCCTTAAAACCATTCAAGAACGCATGGAGCATCTGGCTGCACACCTCTCACGTCGCTGTCATGATGGGCACTGAGAGGTTTGGCTTCAACTCGCAGTTTTGGAAGTCACGCCCCATAATTACTGCCTTAAGAAATACTGAAGGCCGCCCCCACCCCCCCCGTTCTATGGGGCGTGGTGCAGTAAAAAAAGGAGGTACAAAGATGGGTGTACCACCAATCGATGCGTAAGAAAGTGCTCTTTCAAACAAGACTATGCCCACTTTAGTGCCATGATTGGCTGCTTAATGCCAGGCCTTCCTTTGTGGAGTGACCAGCGCTTTATTTATCCTCGTACAGTTTTGTTAAGGGACCTAAAACCCACCTCCCTTTGAGGAGCTGTCACAAAGTCATTTTTCGACGCACAGGGACGATACTTATATCGTTCGATGCGCAAGAAAACAACCTTTAAGATGAGATAAGAAACAGAAAAACTCAAAATTTTCAAATTTTAGCTAGGTCGGTCCCCTTAAAGTTCCATACCTAATTATTGAAATTATCACTGGATCTATTTGGATTGGGAATAGTCCTACTTTTTTCTGAAATATTGTGGCTATAATAGCATATAATATCAGCTGGTATCAGTGGTATGAAATCCTGCAGCTCTAATGTGAAGTATTATTGTTTGATTAAAAAAATTTTGGTTCAGAATCATGTCACTTTAAAAAATTTTTCTAACTAGCAATTCAATACCATGCTACTTGTGCCAAAAATATCCTGCATAATGAGTTGAGTATAATGAACCCAAAACGTTTAATTTAATCTGAAATTTCATAGGTATATGCAGTCATATCACTGATATCAGACTGCATTATAATTTATAACTGTTTATTCTTCAACTAAAATGTTGCAATACATTATCACATACATTTAGTTGCCTCTAAAGCAAGGACAAATGAAATGTTCTTATTGCTGTTTCTAAGGTGAATGAGAGATTTGGAATAATATGAGCACAATGCGCAGGATGATGCAAAATGCAAATGAGTTTGTTGCTCATAAATGGCTTTTTATGGGCAGAAAATGGTATTTGGCGCCTCAAGGAAATGGAATCATGGCTTGTTAATCTGCAAAATCATGGCTAAAAAATCCAGTTGCAGTTCAGAGAGTAAAGGTTTTCCTTACTAGCTTTGGAACAGCAAGCTTTTAGTAATGAGCAGGATTTTTCCAATTTTGTCTTGGAGCAATGCCAAGCTCTATTATGTGAAAAAGAAGCAGATCCAACAATTGCATTTGAATAGAATATATAGGTATATATTCTGTATTTTTCAAATTTGTTATGCATGAATTCTGGAATATTTTAACTAACAATCTACCTACCTAAATATTGCATCATTTCAGATGACAAGCATTGACAAAGATTACCGGTTCATGGCTGCAAATGACTTGATGGCGGAGCTTCAAAAGGACTCGATCAAGTTGGACGATGATAGTGAGAGGAAAGTGGTTAGAATGATTCTCAAGCTTCTTGAAGATAAAAATGGTGAAGTCCAAAATTTGGCTGTTAAATGGTGAGTATTGATCCTAACTTGGCTGAAATGTGTCAAAAAATAGGTTCTTGTTTGAACTTTGGTAGGTATGCTTTGTCTTGGTTTAACAGTGGCAAGTTTTTGTAAATGAATGAACACATTTTTAAAAGCTACACATACCATACCGGTACTTTTAACAAAAAATTTGAAATCAAAGTTTCAAAGAAATATAATTTTTTTATCATTATTCATTTATATAAATTCCTGTCCTGAAGTTTTAGTATTTATAGTTGACAAGTAGAACCTTTTAGATAGGTAAATATAGCAACTTAGATAAATTCCAAATTAATTTTCAATGTGATTTGAATTTGTCGAGCAATCTTGTTCAAATATTTTTTAATAATAATATATCTGATCTAATCTAATATAATCAAATAATATATTTCTGATAATATTTTTTTCATTGCCTCATACTTTGTAACTCATTCTTCCAATTCACGGGTTTTCCTTGGGTAACTCGTATCTCCAAACATCTCAGATTGTAGCATTAATCTTGTAACAAGATTGTTACTGATAATTTCTTACCGGATGGATTGGAAGTTTCTCAAATTTCTGCCTAATTTTTCACTCACTATACCTGTTGACTTTTTCTGCAAACTGGTTAAAACCATTAGTTGTGAGACTCTACATGAAACACATTATTGTTGTTAAAATTTGGTGACATTTGACTGTTTTAGGCTTCAGTTTATTTATAACATGGACTAAAATAGTTTTCTTTCAGGATTCAATTCAATTTTGCATCCACTGTTCTTAATTTAGTCTTCAATTTATTTTTCTTGTTAGCTATTTATCATTAAGTGTAACCTTATTTGCACTCATGAAATTATATTCTTTCTCATTTTTCAGCTTGGGTCCTCTTGTGAAGAAAGTGAAAGATTCTCACATCCTGAACATTGTTGACTGTTTGTGCGACCACATGTTGAGCGACCGTGAGCAGCTGAGAGACATGAGTAGTCTTGCCCTCAAGACTGTCATCAATGAACTACCTACAAACGCCACCACCCTCGTCACCACCATTTGCAAAAGGGTCACAGATCGGCTCTCTGAGGCTATACTTAAAGTATGCTATTCTACACCAGAATATCATTATTAGAGAATTAATTTAATCATTTTTGTATTGTTTATCTTGTTACTGGCTTTGTTTTATTAACATTTTGATTTGAGACATCATGATTCATGACCTTGATTTTCAAACACTGCACAGTATTCTGGAAGCAATAACTATTTATGTATGTTTATTTTTATGGGGAATGACAACTTCACAATCTATTGTAGTATTGTTATATTGTTAATGTTTTTTTTTTGTATCTGGAGACCAGGAAACAAGAATTATTATCAGATTGAGGGCTAATTGTTCATGAAAATAAAGGAAACACTTTTTCAAAGCTTCTTGTGGGCTTTTTTTAATCATATAATTTAACTGCATTGTAATTCTTCTATTTTGCTTGCAGCAAGTTGATGTGGGAGTTCAGCTTGAGGCTTTGGACATCATGTGTGACCTGCTATCACGTTTCGGTTCCTTACTGCTGCCATACCACCCGACCATTGTGGGGGCTGTCCTCCCCCAGCTCACTTCCCCTCGGTAGGTAGAATTTTTTGCTAAGTTGATGTAATCGACACGTGTGATGCATTCAGATCAACAGCATATTGATTAAATGAACAATAATGTCATGCACTCAGTACAAAAACAATGCCAAGTTCTGTTACTGAGTATCAAATATATTCAATTTTTCAGACTGGCGGTTCGAAAGCGCAGTATCGTGGCTTTATCTCTGCTTGTCGTCTCTTGTTCGCAAAACACATTCACCATTCTGATGGACCTTGTGCACACCCAACTTGCAGACAATGTTGACTCCATTTCCAAGTGCTCCCCACAGCAAGCATCTGTTTTGCGCACATACATCCAGTGTTTGGCAGCCATTGCGTAAGTTTATACCATATCTAGTGTTTGGCAGCCATTGTGTAAGTTTATACCATATCCAGTGTTTGGCAGCTATTGCACAAGTTTATATATCTAGTTTTTGGCAGCTATTGCACAAGTTTATATATCTAGTGATTGGCAGCTATTGCACAAGTTTATATATCTAGTGTTTGGTAGCTATTGCACAAGTTTATATATCTAGTGTTTGGCAGCTATTGCTTAAGTTTATACCATATATCTAGTGTTTGGTAGCGATTGCACAAGTTTATATGTATATCTAGTGTTTGGCAGCTATTGCTCAAGTTTATATATCTAGTGTTTAGTAGCTATTGCATAAGTTTATATATCTAGTGTTTGGCAGCTATTGCATAAGTTTAGATATCTAATGTTTGACAGCCATTGTACAAGTTTATTTGTCTAGTGTTTGGGAGCTATTGTACAAGTTTATATATTTAGAGCTTCGCAGTCATTGCATAAGTTTATTTGTCTAGTGTTTGGCAGCTATTGTATAAGTTTATATATTTAGTGCTTGGCAGCCATTGCACAATTTTTTTTAGCATTTGTGTTGTTGAACATGTACTGTAGTTATACAAAACCATGTAGTTTCAGTTTTTGGCTGTCAAGTCTGATGTATTAATTTTATAAATTTCTAGCTTATGGCAGACGATGCTGAATTATCACTCAAATTGAATAATGTGGAATTTCTTGCGCTAATTGGATGTAGTGGAGATTTAGCATGTATGATGTTCATTACCTTCTGTTCACAACTGCAAATTATGGAATTGAATTGCAAGACGGATTTCATGACCTTCAAATTTTGTTCCATAAACTCATGCTCTGTTGTTTCCTATTTTACATGCTTTTTTAACATTAAATTCTCAAATGTTTCAAGACAAAATGAATTGTTTTCTCCAAAAAGTGCAGCGTTACTATTTTACTCTAGTAAATGTCATAGAATATGCTATGTTTCTAGTGAGATCCAAAAATTTTATTCAAAAGGCACAATGTTTCTATTTGAATCTTGTAATTTCCGTTGAAAAGCAAAATTTTTTAGTTCAGTCGTGTGAATTTCTTCAAAAGGCGCCAGGCAGGGCACCGTTTTGGAGACGAACTCGTGGTGGTGATGCCCGAGTTGATAGTGTATGTTGCTGCTGAAGACGACGAGCTACGCGAGCACTGCATCTGTGCCTTCGAGAGTTTTGTGCTGCGCTGCCCTCAAGATATAACCCCACATATTCCTCAGGTTTGTTCATGAAGTGCTGCAATTTGCATCTGAAAAGATCTCGTCTCGCATCTTAGGTTTGCTATTCACTTTGGCGTCACAATTTTTTTTCAAGGTTTTCAATTACCGGTACTTTACTTTGAAGTATTTAGAAATTAAAATTGTTATCATTTCATGCTCGAAGTATTGAGCAAAATAAGACTGAATTTTCAATCAATTAGTTTTCAAATTCTATTGATTACACAGTCATTTATAGGTACATTCTGATGGCTGCATTCTTATAAGAAAACCATAAATGAGCTGACTCATATTACTTCCATTCATGATGAAACATTCTAAGTTTACATCGTGATGAAACGCTCTTTGTTTACTCGCTTAATGTTCTCGATTGTTTCAGATTCTCGAGATTTGTTTAAAGCTTCTAACGCACGACCCCAACTATAATTATGACGACTACAGCGAAGAAGGCAATGGAACCATGGACCTGGACGAGGACGAAGATGAAGAAGAAGATGACGAGTATTCAGATGACGATGACATGAGCTGGAAGGTAAGAAAACAATCTCTGGGGCTATACTATCTAATCTTACTTTGGTAGACGTATTTGCCGATTTCTTGTCTGGGATTGGTGAGTTTAGTTTGAAACGCAGTCAGTGATTGGCTGATGGAGTTGCAGACTCGTACCTATTTATTTATACCTAGTAGAGCCCCTGGTAAAGAAATTCTTATTATTTGTTAATTTAAGTAATCCTTTTGTAGTAATCCTAAAGTCAATGAATGGAAGAAAGTCACTAAAGTCGACTTCTGGTGTAAGTTGACTATTGTTGGATTTCAAGTGATAGCTACCGGTATTTTTATTTCTGACTTTGCTATAATTCTTTCGATGTAATACCTGTATAATAACGTGAAAATGTTCAACATTAAAGAAGATTCATGAGAAGATGACTCGTAATTTTGCAAACAATAAGTTGAGCTTTGATAGAACTTCGTTATTGTTGCATTACTTGTAGCATTTAGTTTTGTTGTTGTAAACGTATAGGTACTTGTGGAAACATTTCAGGTGCGACGTGCTTCAGCTAAGTGCATCGAGGCGATCGTGTCTACGCGTCACGAGATGCTCCTGCAGTTCTTCACGACGGTCTCGCCTCAGCTTATTGCCAGGTTCAAAGGTTGGTCAAACTCGTTGCAATACATCAAGTAGCTTTTAAAGATTGAAGTATTTATGTATTATATTCCTCTATTTTCTACATGGTTCGTTGATTATTTAGATGAGAAAGTGAATAATACGGAGCGGGTATTAGAAAAGTTTTACCTTGATGTTAAATAATATTCTATTACTGCTGGATAAGTTGATAGTTATTTAGTTGACCATTTAAACTCATGCCGATAAAGATCTCCCACTCATTTTGTGAATGGTTCAATTTAATTTCATTAGATTTAATTTAACTACTACTCTCTTGACTCGTTGTTTTTCCTTAGTTCCCTCAATGGGTAACGTGTAACAATAATATCAAAGAACTACAATGATAATAATAATAATTATAATTTATGATAAAACCTAGGGATGTCAGCTTTGAAAAAGCCATGTTGGCTTGTTGCCAATTGTCAATCGATTATTGTCATCATTAATAACAATGATACCTACAAATAATGAAAATAACAATGTTGCAGAGCGCGAGGAGAACGTGAAGGTGGATATCTTCAACGCGTACACGGCGTTACTGCGTCAGAGCCGCCCCTCTCATGGCCGCCCCTGCCTCAAGGGTGCCTCGGCTGCAATCGCTGCCGCCCCTGCCGCTGCTGCTGCTGCTGTGTTGGCTCCCTCGCCCGACACTGCCATGGAGCAGGAGGAAGAAACCGTGGCTCTGCTTAAAAAACAGGTTGGGCTTCTTATTCAATTGAATATTGGACTTACTAATAATATGAATTTATATCATTAGTTCATTGACCACGGAGCAGTAGGTGAAAACTCTAGCCCTGCTAAAAAACGGATTGGTTTCTTTTTAGCGCATTTTCTCATTTATGGAAAAAGGCGCTATTGTGCTCGCCATGTCCGTCTGTCTGTCTGTCTGTCCGTCCGTGACTTCACGTTTTCGCCGACGAGAAAATGCGCTCTCTGTCACTCACTGCAGTGAGTACCGAGTTATATTTTTTCTGTTAATTGTTAGACTCACTAAAAGTGTTTTTATTAGTTCATTGACCATGGAGGAGGAGGAAGAGAAAACTGTAACTCAGCTTGAAAACAGGTTATTTCTCATTCACTTGCCCATTAGTTCATTGACCATGGAGCAGGAGAATTTTAGCTGTTCAAGTTCATTAACCACTCTCGTTACTAGGCCTTTGGATAGTACCGTAATAGCATTGATGACTCAGGGATAAGCCTGAAGGAATAGCCGGTGTCAATATCATATCAAGTCTGAAGGAATAGCCGGTGATGTTTTTTGTAGGGTCAGGTGATGTTAGAAAAACTCTTTCTATTTTTTGTGTGCTTTAATGAGATCGTAAGACGTGATTTATTGTAGAAACTATTTTTTGCATTGCTGAATTAGTCACTAAAACCTAGAATGACTTGTATTTAAATACAAACCCTACAAACCCTTGAGTGATAGGCAGAATTAGTGCAACCAATGGAGTATGTAATTATCTGCTCTCTTTTAGCTGGGTTCTGGAAGCTGCCGCTTTTTTGTGCTTTGAAGGGCATCGTATGATGTGCAGGATTCAATTCCACCTCATAGAAGAAAATATATCTTTGGGTAGAGAATGACTTAACTGTAGGTGAAAACGTAGATTCTTACATGATTTTCTACATTTTCTTTCTCATGGTATTCCTAGATTAGCTATCTTGAATTTATATTGGTTGAGCAGTAGTACCAGAAAAATTCCTCTCGATTCTACTAGAAAAAAGTGTCTGGATGTTCCGAGTTTCGCGACGCCTATTCCAATCTCAATATTTGTGATTGGAAATTCCATTTCTCACACAGCGTCCTATGACTCATCTGTATTCCGAATTGGAAGTGGGGATTGGAAGTAGACATTTTGATATTATAAATGTACAACATTTTGACCAAAGAAGAAAATGATGATAGCGATTGTTACTGTAGTGAAATAAATTGCTGGACAGTTCTTTACTAGGTGCGTCAAGCTCCTTCTCTCCTGGCATTTTGCAACAAATTATAACAACATTGGGTACTGCAATGATAACAATTGATGCTGTAATGATGCTAACTGGTGTGCAGGTGCCTCTCTTGGTGCGGGCGCTTCACCGGCAGCTGCGTGAGAAGAGCAGCAAGACTCGCCAGGGCTGCTTTGCTCTGTTGAGCGAACTCATCTTGGCCCTGCCTGCTGCCCTGACCAACCACATCCCCGTCCTGCTGCCTGGCCTTCACTTCAGCCTCAGGTGGGTACAGTGCCTGCTGCCCTGACCAACCACATCCCCGTCCTGCTGCCTGGCCTACACTTCAGCCTCAGGTGGGTACAATGCTTGCTGCCCTGACCAACCACATCCCCGTCCTGCTGCCTGGCCTACACTTCAGCCTCAGGTGGGTACAATGCCTGCTGCCCTGACCAACCACATCCCCGTCCTGCTGCCTGGCCTACAATTAATATTTACACCAGCACGTGTGTCATCTTACTTGGAGACACCTAGTTATTTATTTCTGAACATTTTACAACCAGACTTGCCTTTCTAATTTGTTTAAAGTTTCTGTCAAGTAGGTATTCATTAAGATAACGATTTCTTCTTCGTAGCAAAAAATCTGGAATCATAAATATTGTGGTTGAATCTCAGCCGTTTTGAAGTTGATCACAAATTCTCTTAAACTACAGTTCAATCATCGTTGACTGAGCTCGCTCAAAATTGAATATTTCTGATTATTCAATAAATAACTTTAATAACGATTTAATTAATAACTTATAAAGAAAGGAGTTGACTAACCCAAAAAAATTCTCCTTGCCAGTGACAAATCCAGCAGCAGCAACATGAAGATCACGGCTCTGTCGTTTGTTCACACGCTGCTACAGCAGCATCCGGGCGCTGTGTTCCAGCCTCACATCGCAGAGCTGCTTCCTCCTATTATTGCCTGCGCCGCTACTGAGCCCTTCTATAAGATAACTGCTGAGGCCTTGCTGGTGCTGCAGTGCGTCGTCAGGGTCGTCAGGCCCATAGGTGAGTGCTAGACAAAAAAGAAATAGCTTCATCAGACCGATAGGTGAGACCCGGGCGAGGAAAATACACCCAAAGACCCAAAGCTAAAAATATTTCAGGTGCGACGCACGTTACAAAAAAATTATAACTCAGTACTCACTGCAGTGCGTGACAGAGAGCGCATTTTCTCGTCGACGAAAACTTGAGGTCACGGACGAACGGACAGACAGACAGACGGACATGGCGAGCACGATAGTGCATTTTTTCCATAAATGAGAAAATGTGCTAAAAACGGTCAATTTGGACCAAGATGATAACCATGTCTAGTGAGAACGTAATGAAAAATCTCGGTCTCTTAAGATTCTGTGTTTTGAAGCCTTGATTATTTGTAGCCTGCAAACTGTTTAATATGGAATAATCTTTTCAGGGGAGCCATCATCGTTTGACTTCACACCCTACACGTTACAACTGTACCAATGCGCTCTGGCCAGGCTCAAAGCTGCGGATCTTGACCAAGAAGTAAAGGAACGAGCTATTGCTTGCATGGGTCAAATAATCTCGCATCTTGGCGACCATCTTCAGGTAATTTGTTAATTACTAAGTCTCTTTCTTTCGAATATCTATTCGTGACGACACAAGAAATATTTTTGCGCTTTCGAATAGAACATTGGTAAGTGTAATGACAAATTATTTTATTATTCTCTGCGTTGTAATTCTTGTTCATTATGTTCGGATTATTATTATTTCCTCAACATAATTATAATTTATGTTACATTTACTTTAAACGTTAGCTATTTGACTTAGAACCATAACGATGCGCCGTGACTCGTACCATAACAATGTGCTGTTCCCAAGCTATAACATTGCGCCGTGACTCGCACCATAACAATGCGCTGTAACTAGCTCCATAACATATCATTGTAACTAATGCCATACCATTGCTCATCTCAGGACGAGCTGGCGACGTGTCTTCCTATATTTCTGGAGCGTCTCAAGAACGAGATCACTCGTCTGACGACCGTCAAAGCCCTGACGACGATCGCATCGTCGCCGCTGCGCATCGACCTTCGTCCTATCCTCGCGGAAGCGCTGCCGGTTCTTGCTGGGTTCCTCAGGAAGAACCAACGCGCATTAAGACTCTCGACCCTTGTTCTGCTGGACACTCTCCTGCAGAACTACAGTCACGCTATCACCACGCAGATGCTCGCCGAGGTGAGCCTTTGTGTTGTCTTTCATTGTGAACAAACCGTCATTGTCTTTTTTATCTCACGTCTTAAACGCTGTATGAGTAAATATATACTTGGGTTACCTGAATGACTCATTTTCAGATATATTTATTTATTGACGCCATACAAATCTTCGGTGTGTACTTGAATTAATGCAGTTACTAATTTATTTCAAGTAATGCTTGAGTGGCCAAGTTACAATCATCGAAAACTTTTGTATACTGCGTTTACTTTAATTTATATAATTTCAAATATATCAAGTGACCCTCATTAGTGACCCAAATTTAAATCAACGAAAGCTAAAGTTTCCTGTTGACTTTAAATACAAGCATTAATATATTCCAGGTAATGCTTGAGTTGCCAAGTATTCCGTTGACTTAAATTTCTAGGTAAAATTTCAAATATAGCAAGTGATGCTGATTAGTGACCTGAGTTTAAATCATCAAAAGCTAAAGTTACGTGTTGAATTGAATAAATACAAGTATTAATATCATTTCAGGTGGTGCTTGAGTTACCAAGTTTGATCAGCGAGAGTGACCTACACGTAACACAACTGACGCTGTCGCTGCTCTGCACTGTCACGCGCCATAACACCGCCTGCCTGGCCCCCCTCTCCCCCCACCTGCTCCCCCCTCTCCTACATCTCGTGCGATCACCTCTGCTACAAGGTGAACATTTCTTCTATTGGCCTTTTTAGTCTTATTTTATTTTTGGTGTTCAATGGGAATTTTTTAGTCCGTACTCGCCTAGTCCGCTTTTAGCGCACGTTTACCGAGAATTTAATGAAAATTAGAAAACCCTGAGTGAATAATAGCTTAGATAGACATGTATAGAATTTTCCATAGGCATCCTGATTCGATAAGTTTAGAAAAATGTACACATTTCTAAATTTTTATACTCGTCCTGTATACTTGCCAAGAGTGGCAACTTGCTAGACCCTCTCTAATTATGAAAATTAGAATATAACCACCCGTGTTGAAACAAGCTTATTCAGCCTTCTGATACTAAAATTATGAAAATATGAACATTTGACTCGTATATTTATGTTATGATTTTTAATTATTTCACTCTTTAAATATTGATGTCATAAATATTTTTCCTGCCAGGCACATGTCTGCGGTCCCTGCAAGACTTGTTTGAATGCCTCGTCCGAGCGCGCATTCCAGGCTTGTCTTACCAGGAGCTACTGGGACACCTGCTGTCTCCCTTGCATGCTGTCCAGCACACCCAACAGCAGGTCATACACAAGCAGTCTTACCAGTGCATGGCTGCGTGTGTAGCGTCTCTGGCTTTGACTGAACGATCAGAAGCCATTAATGTCGTACAGAAATTCTTGTCTGATGTTACGTCACCTCACACCAGCCCCACGCTACAGGCTTTCTCCCTCCTAGCTATTGGAGAAATCGGCAAACATGTGTGAGTACAGATCAATCATAGGAACTACTGTTAGTATTTATATAACTGATTATTTATTATCATTGCAATATACGGTAATTATTATATTATTGTATTTATCGATTATTGATATTTTGTAGATTCATATAATTTATTATTTGAGGAATTACATTGTTGTGCTTACACGAAAATAGCAGACTTTCCTAATCTTCCGCGACTTTACGTGATGTTTCTTACTCAATACTCATTCTGTTTCTGCTCCATATAATCAAGTGGCTAATTAGATACATTACTATGTCGTGTTATGGCTATTTAGTGGCAAAAATGTGGGTATGATTACTTACTTCTATTAACAAATTCGATAAAATACTGATGTATTGAATTCATTAATAAATGTGTGTGTGTAATTACTTACCTACTATTATTTAACTACTTACTATTACTATCAACAAATTTGATAAAATACTAAGGCGTATTAAATTCAGTAGCAAATGGGTGTGTTAAGTTATTTGTATCAACACAGGGACTTGAGTGGACTGCCAGACGTGTTGCCTGCAGTCTTGTCGTCACTATCATCAAATTGTGAGGAAGTTAAATCTGCTGCTGCATATTCCTTGGGTCATCTCAGCTGCGGCAACTTGACGACTTTCCTTCCCTTCGTGCTTCATGAAATACAAAATAATCCTAAGAGACAGTATTTGCTGCTGCACTCGCTCAAAGAGGTGACCTCTCAACTTTTTACTTCATTTTATTTTTTTAATTCTAGCTTTGTCTAGACTATGAAGTAACTTATAAATTCCTCTTGCAGATTATACATGTTTTTACTAAATTATAGTTTTGGCTTAAAGCGGTTCCTGACTATTCGCTAAAGTTTGATTGAATTGCGAAGATTCCATTTCTTGCACCATTTCAGAAGATCATGCTGGTAGCCTCATTTTATAGTGTCTAGGATTTGTGTTATTTATCAATTACATTAAATACTAGGATTTGAGAAGAAAATATGTTTAAAATTATATACTGATATGAATTTATATTCATCTGTGATTGTGTTTACAGACAATCAGCCTTCAGTCGCAGTCTGTGGAGGGTGTGAAAGTCCTGCAAGGTTTCGTGTCTCACATTTGGGCGCAGCTTTTCAGACACACTGAATGCCAGGTTTGAAGTCTTTCTAAGTCTTAGAGATAAATTTTGTTCATTGATGATGAAATAAAAGCTTCATTTATAAAAAAAAAATTTGCAGAGGTATGCAACCCCTTAGGATAAAATGTTTTCATTTCCTTATGCCGATATTTGGCCAGCACGTAATTATTAGGACCTTTTATGCGTTTTGATTTGAAATGCAAAATGCAAATAAAATCTCTGTAGTATTACTAAATATTAAACATAGAAAGCTTCTCTTTACAATTTTTTGTCAAAAAATTTCAACGGAAGGAAAGGAGAGAATGGTCAAACGGAGGGATACTCAATACCTTTAAGAGACTTCGCCTAATAAATTATTTTTTGTTAGAGGCACAATATTTAAGTGTACAAATGATTATTATGACTTTACAGGAAGAAGGCACGCGTAACGTAGTGGCCGAGTGCCTGGGCAAGCTGACGCTGATCAAGCCTAAGGAGCTGCTGCCGATGCTGCAGCAGAGCTTGCACAGCGACAGCGCCATGATGCGCACCACTGCTGTCACTGCCGTCAAGTTCACCATATCAGATCAGGTGAGTTTGCTTTGTCATCATTGACAAAGTCATTTGCTTTGTCTTCATTGTTTGCTTTGTCACCATATCAGATCGGGTGAGTTTGCTTTGTTATCATTGTCTAGTTCACTATCGCAGATCAGGTGGGTAATCATTGCCGTGAAGTTAAGTCTCAGATCTGCACTGAGAATTTTAAATGCACCATCTATGATCAAATGTGTTCACATCATTCTTGGCGACATCAGGAATTTTTTGTCGGCATAATTCTCGTGAACGTATTGATAGACAACCAAGTCCTGATTTGATAACATTTCTATTAGCTACATCCATATTTGTCATACTTTCAGGATTTCGTACCTTATGACTTCACACCGCTGGATTTTGTACATGTAACACTTCCTACCCTCTAGTACGACTGTATTTCCCACTTTTCCATAGTAATTTCTCATAGTACCTTTTGAACTTTTCTCTTATCTCTGTCCATTATTGCGACTTCTGACTCTAGTGGAGTATAAATTGAGTACAATTTCGATCTTTGTGCAATGTTTCACCTGTGGTGTAGTATCCTCTTAGAGGCCAAGGCCTACAACTTCATTAAGATATTTGAAAATAGGTCTACCGTATCTTAGTTACTTATTATATTTTATTATGTTCAAATACCTGTGAATAAATTGATAATACTATGCATATATCGTCCGTTTCATGCATCATTTTATTTTTCAGCCTTCGAGCATGGACGCCCATTTACGTCCCTGCATCGGCGAGTTCCTATCGCGCATCGAAGACCCTGACCTGAACGTGCGACGTGTTGCTCTGGTGGCTCTCAACAGCGCCGCTCATAACAAACCTTCCCTCGTGCGCGACCTCTTGCCCCAGACATTGCCTCAGCTCTACGACCAGACTAAGATCAAGGTTAATCACTCCAAGTAACCGTACTGTCAGAAATAGTTACGAATGTGCAACTCAATCAGTGTCATGGTCTTAGTAGACCAAGATCAAGGTTAGTCACTCCAAGTAACCGTACTGTCAGAAATAGTTATGAATTTGCAACTCAATCAGTGTCATGGTCTTAGTAGAGCAAGATCAAGGTTTGTCACTCCAAGTAACCGTACTGTCAGAAATAGTTACGAATTTGTAACTTAATCAGTGTCATGGCCTTGGGCATTGGCAGACCAAGATCAAGGTTAGTCATTCCAAGTGATCAGGGCCCGTACTCTTGAAAGTAGTTTTGAAATTTGTAACTCCGTCAGCCAAACACTGACGGCTATGAAGCTGAATCCAAAAATCAGACCAGAAATGGGCCGCTACCGGTACGTGTACTTAGGCTGCAACATGTACTTTAGCAAATTTTTATAGTACGACATCGGTAATCCATCGGATCAACAGTGAATCAAACCTGTGTTGGGATGAATGTTCTGACCTTTAGAAATGAATATATAAATGAAAATACAGCTTAAAAGGATTACTATAAGTGGAAATATACAGCTTAAAAGGATAGACTTGAAATAATGTTATTGTCATTTAGAAAACATAATTTACCTACACTGACCTCGTAAGTGTTCATTGTTCACAGCTTAAAGTACCCATGATATAAATTCTCTCCATCATTTTTCTTGTGAATATAAGAGAATAAACATCTGTGATTCTATTACGTAATTCTGTTTTAATACAGAACTTTCGTGGGCAGAAAAAGATATAAAAATCCTCAATCATTTTTCTTGTCCATGTAATTAACGAGAGTTAATATTCTCCATCAGAAAGAGCTAATCCACGAGGTAGAGATGGGCCCCTTCAAGCACCCTGTGGACGACGGTCTGGACATCCGCAAAGCAGCGTTCGAGTGCATGTACACGCTTCTGGAGACTTGCTTGGACAGACTTGATATTTACGTGTTCTTGGAGCATGTGGAGAGCGGCCTGCGTGATCACTATGACATCAAGATGCTTACGTATCTCATGCTCACCAGACTTGCACATCTCTGTCCACAGGCTGTGCTCCAAAAGTTAGTCAAGAACATTTTGTTATTTCGTTGTTTTTGTTGATTGTAGCTCAGGAAGAAAATCTCGATTTCAGTGCGTCGGTTAGCGCTTCTTAATTATTTATAGCTATCGGGTATTGGTTATTATTCTAATTGTGTCATCAATCCATTTGAAACTGTTTCTTCGTTCATAAAAAATAGAATCATAATTATATGCTAATACTTCATCCTTCGAAATTGGGTTAAAACTACTACTCTCAATTTATAACGTCTCATTCTGTTCCAGGATTGAGAAGGTAGTGGAACCTCTGCGTAGCACTGTAACCTCTAAAGTGAAGGCTCATTCGGTCAAACAAGAGTACGAGAAGCAGGACGAACTCAAGCGGTCAGCTATGCGTGCCGTGGCCGCTCTGCTCACCATCCCAGACGCTGATAAGAACATGCAACTTGCTGAATTTGTGGCTCATTTCAAGGCCACGCCTGAATTAGAGGCTTTGTATGACAGCATTCAGAAGGACAGCAGTGGTGGTTCTGTGGGTCATGATGCTCTCATGGACCTGAGTTAAAAAGCGTTATGCGAGTAAATATATGAGGAATTGATTATGAGAATAGAACAATTATGGAAACCCATTGTAATATCTTGCTTTTATTTTCGTTTGAATTAGTGAAAGTGAAGAGCAAATTCCTATATAAGTTCAGAGATTCAATTTAGGAACTTTTCTGTACCATCTTTATTGTGACCCGGGCATTTGGGCTTGCGAAGAAGAAAGGGATTTTTTTTTTTTTTTGTGATTTAGACCGCCATGGTTCAGAGCTTGCGGCGTATTGGTCACCTTTAGTGTTCGTTGCCCGAAAAATAAGTTTGATAGGTAAATTATTATACGTTTGGTATTGAGGTCTTGAACTTGGTAGACCTTTGCTCTTGTAAATGTAATTTTGATCTACCTTAGATTAACGTCTAGTTCACAGTAAAACCTGTGGAGCGATGATTGTGATCTTACAGATCCTGGGTTTCAGCATTCTAAGGACGATTTTTTTGGCTTCACTAATGAATGGTTGTCGAGTTATTTGGGAACTGAAGTAATTGACCTTGGAGAAAAGAAAGCTCTTCCAGATACCATTTGGTCGACAGATTGACACACTAGGCATTGAATTATTTCCTGCAGTATAATTTTTGACTGATGGTTTCTTAGTTCTGGAAAGCAGAAGAATGTTTTAGTGGCCATTACTTCGTTAATGTAGTGTTAGTCACTGTATTTGACTGCACCATTCGATGTATTCACTGTTGGAAATGGACTACTACATTATTGGTTTCACTTCTGATTCATTGTTCATCAGGTTGTAGGAATTATAATTACATTGAAATCCCACGAAACTCAGTTCAAGGAAAACCTGTATACTTCATGTTGAAAGTTTCCTATTTGAGGTGAATGCATGTCTTGCAGTTGTATGTACTCGGTTATCATCTCCACTTTTGAAATTAAAATTGGAATGTTGACGGTCTTCTTCTCATTCCAGGCTAACGCCGTTATGAGAGTGATCCGTTCCCAATTTAAACTTCGTTTATTAACCCTGCAAATTCTTGAAAATATAAATGTTCATTAAAGTGCTTTATCTTAGTCGTTGCTGGTCGCAATTGCATTCGGAATCGTTTTGATTGAATTTTATTGCTAAAATTCCCAGTTTTTGCCTTGTAGGCGAAGTATTGGAAGGGTCAACTTCCTACGCCGTCGATGTTTGCAAATAACGGCAACTGTGAAATCTTTTCGACTACTCTCAATATTTTTGAACAAATGTTTGTGATCTAATAATGAGAAATTTCATTCTAAATTCTTCATAATTCCCTCCAAGTATCACGAACATGTATAGAATATCAGCATGCGTCAGTTTCATACCCTAACTCCCGAGTTTCATTACCCAAACTAAGCATTTTGGAAGTTTCAAGTTATTTATCTTTCGGGCAGGTCACGCTGGCCCGCTGGGCATTGATGCCAACAATCAAGAGTATCCAATTTTTCTAGCCTCTCAATAATTTATACCGTAATAAATATTTATCGCTTTAAATGTCACGAGCAGACTTAACTTATTGCTACTAGGATCAGATGGTGTTGAGAATAATTAAACCCATCCAGCGTACAAGGGAGGTTTAATTGTGAGGCAGTTGCGCTAAGGTCCCAGCAGCCAGCATCCTCTCAGTCAGACCTGAACTGCCAGTTTTCGTAGAAAGCTTCAACTGGCAACGATGGTTCCCTTGAATGCTCAACTTTATTCGGTAGATTGAATGGACATTAATGTAATTGATATTCTCCTGAACACCTTTGATGGATTATTGAATAATCCATTTTTTACTATAAATACTATTTGTCTCGCCGGTGGCAGAACATGTTTGTTCCGAGCGAACCGTTCATGAAGATTCAACGCTGAATTTTAATTTGGTTTATAATTAGTTTTCCCCCCTTCACCAAGTGTTCCCCTTGATGAGCTCAAACATAATTTTATGCTCCCGAGGTAGCTGAAAAGATGACTGCCTTTACGCCAGAAAATCACCAGTGACTGATACTGTACGTTGTTTGCGATACCGAATAACTATGAAAATCTTAATATACCATAGAAACCATGATTCGGAAACAATATTCGAGCAGTTATTGGATTATTCTACATAGGCCATGAGATTTCATTGGTTTGCACTATAATGTTAGGACCGAGCACACGAGAGCGTGAATAATAGGCTGAATAGGTCTATGGTGTTGAAATTGATAAAGTCGCTTTACTGGACCTCGATTCTAGAATCGTTGAAGAAGTTCCAATCCTCAACGAAACTTTGATTTTGTAGATGACAAGTGCTTTGGTTTCGGTTCTTCCATCTGACAAGCTTTTCCTACCGTAGTCATGTTGACTCAAACCGGTAGAGGGACCCTCTGAGAGATTAGTTAGGTTAGGGTGGCGATCACCTTCAATATTCACGTTCTCGGGCCTATCCTATTCGTTGCGTTTATAAACGATCTGTCAGAAGCTGTGTCTAGCGTTTGCTCGATGTATGCTGACGACACAAAAATTTATAATACAGCGAAGAATACGTCGCAAAAAGTACAGTTGCAAGGTGATCTTGACAGGCAGGTTGACTGGGCTGATAAGTGGCAGCTGCGTTTTAACGCTGACAAATGTAAAGTTATCCACCTTGGCAAGAATAATGAACAGCAAGATTACAGTATGAGAAGACACGGTTACAACGACAGAGTGATGATGTCTGACGCTCCGAGTATGAACATCTTTAAAAACAGACTAGACGAAGCTATGCAGGAGCATATGTTCAGTCTTAAAATGCCTAGCAAATTACGGACCAGGCAATAAGACTAGACGAAGCTATGCAGGAGCATATGTTCAGTCTTAAAATGCCTAGCAAATTACGGACCAGGCAATAAGTCCAGCAGCTATCTACATCAATCGTCAGCTATGGAAAGATCGTGTTCCAAAGGCCGGATCCCTTGTGAATCAAGTCACGAAAAGTTCAAGAATCGGCAACAGGCCATGGGCCTATTTCTTCAACGCCGACACTTCTATTCTATTCTAATAGGAGTAAATTCATCGGCATGACAGGCATAGGCTATGAGGAAGCCTTACCAAACACTTTAGAGTTTAGACCCTTAACTTTCTGAAGCCGCTATGTACTACCCCTATGAGAGCAGTTTCAAGGGCACGACAGGTACCCAGTCTACAGCAGCCCAAGTTGCTGCCAGGTGCTGCTAGGCCGTTGCTTAAAATACTTTTACATGGGCCAACCATGATTAAATCTATCAAAAATTTTCGAAACACATTGTCAACATCATCGTATTGCTCAAGCCCTCAGCCAGTAGCGGGAACGAATTAGGTGCATTGGGAAGGGAGAATAATTTAATGTTTTACGCTTATAATTATTCTCGTAGAATTAAGAAGTTACCGAAATTATTTATGAAGTTATTCTCGTGATTAATCGTTTTCAAGGTTTTTGCATTTGCGCAAACTCACTCGACAATCCTGTACTATAGCCTGAACGCATTCGACCTGTCACCTGTGGGGTATAAATATTTGACTCGGCATTTTTAACGGCTGTTAATAACAATAACCACAGGCTATTTCTCGTTTGATTCTGTCAACTGTAGGCAAAAGATTCATGTTTTTTCGAAGCGTATTGCGAATGCAAACTAAACTCCTCTTAGTTTCCATACATTACCGCTTTATTCAGGCTTTCCTCTCACACTTTTTATCCAAAGGTTCGATGGAGCCTAGGCTACGCTGGCATCCGATAAACCTCGTGTCACTCAATTAAAAAATCATCAATGCAATCCCAGTGTATAAAGCCTGCCAAGCGGATATAGTCGGCCGATTATTCTTTGCCCGGAACATTTCTCATGGTCTGGCAGTTTGCGAGCTTTGTTCCATATTCAATTTTGAAGCGATGTCGTCAGCTGTGAATAGGCTGGGCTTTTTTCCCAGTGATGCGTAGTTTCACTACGATTCACTCTCATCGCCACAACCTTGAATAAAAGTTCGTCTTGTCAATGCATCGCCTTGCAGATTTTAACAAAGATTGTAAGATTATAAAAATGCATAAGGGGTAATTTTAAACTCCTTCTAAGATTCTACCGATAGATTAAATTTAATGCAGAAAGAAACTGCTTATTGAGAGTAAACAGGTACCTAGTTATGTTCCAGCTTTTGGCAAATTTGGAATTCTCTATTTAATTTTTGATGCCGATAGTTTTCCTGTTTATTTTTATCAGAATTGCAAGCTGAATTGAGTCGTAAATGGCGTACATCATTTATCATACTTTTTACGAATCAAGTTCAAGAAGTGAGGAGAGAGACGATATGACATGTTGGAAACAATTATAATCAACGAACGATGGTCCGAACGAATAATCAATGAATGATGGTTCTGGTGATTTCACCCGCATTGTATATTGGACATATTTAGTAAACTTAAAATTTTTCCATAGTTCAGATCCTCGGTCATCGTCACTGCAGGCAAGCGATTATGTTAGAAAGAGCCGCGTTTTGAGCCATATGCATTCACTTCAAAGCCACGAAATGAAGACTGGCTTAACGGAATGATTAAAGCTCCATTAAAAACCCGTCTTTTTGCAGACTGCAGGCGAGGTTTTTGAAGAGCTTCACGGTGAAAGAAACTGAGAGACGCATTATAATCCCATTATCTTTTGCTGGGCTACGACAAGCGCACTGAAACCAGTGACATGCGGCAGAATTTTAACGTTGAATTTTGCAGCCCTTGCGATTTTTCGTGCGTTGAATATCAATTTTTTATCGCATTCTAATTTGACGCGGAATCATGATTCAAGAATTTTTAGTTTAGAAATGAACTGAATAAATAATTAACGAATTTTCAATTGAGATCGTTTCAAGCATGATTTTACGCTCTAGTAATATGCTTTTGGACTTGCATTAAAAATACTTATAATACGCTTAGTAAAGTTGGTATTACAACGAAGGATTTAAACCGAACAAGCATCGGCAGTGCAATACTGCCTTTCCTTTTTCATTTTTCAAGCTTAGCTCGAAAAGGAACTCAGCATTTGCATAGATTTAGTATAAAAATTTGACTGTTTCGTGAATCGAGTCGCAAAGGTAATCCTACCACAAAACATTTTTTACCTTAGCGCTGTATACTTTGAACATTTTTCAGATTACTTCTTTGTTGTTGATTTTGATTTTCCAATTGACACGTTTTTTCACTATCGCAAAGTAAACGTAGTTCAACTTTTCAAGAAAAAATTCTTAAAATTTTGTGTACGGAGAAATTTTTGAAAACTACAACTTTAAAATTTTAGAACAGCGAATAACAATGAATTGTACGAAAGTACGTGAAACAAAAATATTCATTTGATTTACTTAGTATCCACAAATTTAAAAAAATAGCGCCTTTTTTCCACAAATGAGAAAATGCGCTAAAAATGGTTCACAGTTATATTTTTTTAATGTAAAGTTTCAAAACTTCATTGATATGGGAGCTTTATTTAAATCGAGCATTTATTATAATATTACCAAAACTTGAGGTAAATATCCCGAGAAAAGTTCTAGATTTAATTAAGTAGCATTTCCTCAACCGTTCCAATTCTTCTGGTAGCTATTTGCCGAGCAAATCCTTATTTAACATCAAAAAAGCTTTAACAGATAAGTATGAAACCAACCAGACGATTTCTCAAAATCTAAGCGATGAATTTCTGTAGAATAATTGTTCACCAACAACCTAAATATTCATCAAAGATTTATCATTCCTCAAAATTAAGTTCTTCACTGATGCACTTTAGTTTCGCGTCTGGGTGGCCTACAGTAAGACAAAAAGCATAGAAGGTTAATTCCGTAGGCCGTGGATTTATCGAAGTCGTTAGGCCGAAGTCGCGGCCAGGCCGCACATGTTTTCGAGTTTTGGCCGCGAATTTCAACATCGTCATTGTCGAATGGACTGGAAAGAAAGCTGCCTGAATATAAATGACCATTTCCATTTAAATTAAATTGGCGTTCGCGAGGAAATTTGCATTTCTATTGCGCCTCGAATGCTCTAGTGGAAGCCAATTGATTTTGGAAGGTATTTGTTCAATAAGCATTCCATTTATTTGTGTTTATTATAATATGGTATTTTAAACCACAAGCCGATGGAAGTGATGTATCGTATAAGAAATCTAGAATTAATAAAATATCAATAGTATTTATTTACTGGAGGCTCTCGAGAGATGTGGTTTCGCTAGTAGAGAAGAATTTGCTCTCATTGTTTTAATATGTTATCATTATACATATAATAATGATGATGATGATGATAATAATAATAATAATAATAATAATATAATGATAATGCTATCAAGAAAAATTATTATTATTGTGATTACTATTTTTGTCAGTATTTTATATTGCCAATTTTTTTTAATATCAGGAACGTGATCTCTTTAATTGATTTTGATTAAATAGTCTGGATGAATACAAGTCACTTACTGACTGATCATCCTCATCATTGGAGTTAATTATGGAGCTTTATTCCCTGGAGCCTCTAACTACTTCTCATATTTGAACCCTAGGCCAAAATTCACTTACCTATTGCGTTGCTTCTCGAATTGCGCGCTCCGAAACTATTATTCGCGGCTCTCAATCACCTGTCTCTGGTAAAGCGAGTATTGATGAATTGTCGTCGCCTGGGATCTTTTTACCGGCACACAGCGATGAAAAAGAACGACAGAGGCGTCCTTATTGCAAAACTTCTGAGATAAATGACACGAGAAACTGCGGTGCCGGGACCGCTAGGAACAAACCGACTCTTGGTTCTTTGTTTTCCTTGATCACAGATTGCTGAGTCATCGTTAACGATCTCAAAACTTATATTGACTGCCGTCTCACCCCTCACTTTCAATTAAAGGGAAAAGTACGTGTCAATAAGTTAGCGATTCGATGTTTTCTGAACGATATATTTATGATAGAGAGATTCCAGATTAAATCTTGAGTAAGTAGAATCAAAAGTTAATAGATACTTTAATAGAATTTTGATGGTTATAGGTCTTATCGTAATACAATTGTTCTCTATAGAACATTTGCTGCATTGAATTGTGAACTGAGGAAAATGATCCAATCTCGCAAAAAACTAATTTGATTCAATGCCACACATTTTAAGTAAATCATATGACATCTTAAGAATAATGTAACAAAATCAGCTTATTCGAGAGAGCGAGATAATATCCCCATTTCATAATGTTCCTCATTCCCTAATTGGGAGTGTCATGGAAAATTTCCTGGCATTGCGTCAAGAATTTCCAACTTTGAGAGAACACCGAACGAAGAGTATTCTAGGAACACCGAATTCCCCGCAAGGGAGAAAAAAGAAAAGGGTTCCATTTCGGTATCTTCGACTTTCTTGCACGAAAGTTCCCAATAGACGAACTAAGAAGTTTTCATTCCAAAAGCCTTCAGTCGTCAGGTCTGTTATAAAAAATGACGGATAATCAGCCAGGATCCGAAGTCTTCTGAATTAAGCATGATAATGCCTCCTCTTCCGCTTCATTAAGGGAATGCTTTCCCGGCAAATAAACATGCCTTTAATTTTATTGCTCGTATACGGGGGCCTGATTGTTGACGATTCCACGTCTTAATTTCGTGCATAATTACGCTAAAGGGTTCGAGCAGGGACCTTGCGATGGAGGAACTGACGCATTTTCTTGCCATTCTGTGGCTAAGTCATAACAGCTTAATGGGGCCATTACATCAAAGGCCTCAGATGGGTCAATTCTTATTTCTATAAAGAGGGTCAACGGATTGTTTTTCGTATATTGTTTATTATTCTCTGCACTAAATTTTAGCGGCATATAAAATAGAATCAATTTACAAGGGCTAGGTACCACAGCATATTTTTTTAAATATTACTATCTTGTGGAAGATTTAATATGAGCACAGTAGCTTAATTGTAGATGATAAATGACGAGTTTTAAATTAAGTTGAATAGCGATGCAGAAAAGTTTCCGGGCATCAGGCATCTTTAAGGTACAAGTTATTTACGCGCTATATGCCTTAGATATTTATTTGCCAAAAAACTATTCGACATCAAACAGGATTTGCGAATAATAAAATTTAATGCTGAAATACTTAAAATGGCATCGTACGTTGCACTTATTTACACACTCCAATTTTTTTAACTTCGAAATTAATTCGGGAAAATAGGCATTGCCTTTCGCAGTGCCAAATGGAAACTTGAACCGTTGTCGCAGTGTATTTGAAGTGAAAATGCACTTCGCTAAGTTTGGGACGTAATTACGAAGTTACATGGAAGTTATGCGATGCTTGGAACTCTATTCGGTAATTTCATGGCTCGCCTACGCGGTAATAATTTTTGCATAAGTATTGTCTTGAACAAGGCACGGAAGAAGAGACTGGAAGTTAAGGCTTGTCTGTTTTATTAACACGAAATGCAAGCCGATCAAGAGCATGAAGATTAGTGTTAAATTTCACATCTTTGTTTAATTAATTGTTGATTATATTTTTCTGAATCATGACCGTGTCTGTTCATTAAATATTTTTTTTGGATCATCTGTTTCTGATTCCTGGAAGCTATTTTCTAATTCTTTCTAGTATTTGGTCTTCACAGTAGAAACAAAAACGTCGCAACAGGAATTTTTAATCTTAATATTAATTTTACTTTGCATTGTGTAAAATTTTTGAACAATATTGCGGTCTTTTCAATTCCAATTTAAAATTAATAGCTTAGTTTCTGTACATCACAAACTTTCAATTATTTTTTAACGAAGATATTTAATAAATGTATGCGCTTAAGCACGAACTTCTGAAAATTATATGAATTATGGTCGTCACACAATGTACGTTTCGTGCACACTATTCTATTCTAAGTTATAATTCTATGCTATGTAATTTCCTTCCGTCCTCACCAACGCGACATGTGCTTTTATTATGCAAAAGATGGGTTGATTTATGGTGAAAGATAAGTGCAGGAGCTTGACAAATGAGAGTCGACCCTTTCCTGAGGGACGTTTCTAATTGCAAGGGAAATATTGCGGTGATGGAAGCCAGGCAAAATATGTCCGCCTCGATCCTGCTTTTTGGAGACACGAAGTACGGAATTTATCTATATTTGCACGGGCAGTAGATCGTTGAAATTAGACTCGAAAATTTAGTGTAGTTGATGAAAATGGACAAGTGATCACCTAAAACGGGTACATTATTAATAAGGCTGAAATAAATTAAAATTAATCGGTAGCTATTATATATTCACTTTTGTTGTTGATATTGTTTGAAATTTAATAGTAAATTAAGATCATAAACGTATTTAAATTCATAATAAAATTTGCATTCCATGTACGGCATACTGAAGTCTCGCATTCAGTCCCGCCGGATACGCCGCTAAATCGCATTTGAATCCGACACAATCCAAAAACTTGCAGCGTTTTTATATTGCACTTCTTTTTTTACCATATATTTTGTTCAGAAAATAGGGACCCCAGACTAAAGCCAACGCGGTATAAAAATCTCTCATACCACTAAAACACTAGTGGAGTCTGGAGGGATAAATTCAGATGTGAATTGGCTTTGGAAAAACGTGTCGTACCGAACAGATCTTCGTAAAAACTCGTGGAATTCGGTAAAACTTTGCAAAGAGGAAAGGGGGCTCTCCACAACAGATTTTTGAGGATTTTGATATTAAAAATAAGAGGGTATGAAACGCTAAGGCAGACTGCAGTCATCAGTGCAATTCTGGAGGGTGCGAGTGTGTGGCTGTAAAACTGGATGGTTGCAAATATAAAGCATTATAGCCAAGGACCTGTAAGGATTACAATCATCTAAGATAAATTAAATTATTCATCGGCAAGTATATAATTATTCAATTGGAATGCTAATGAAGTAAATTCCATTTCATGTTGGTTTGCCTAAATTCATTTTGATTCATATCCCGCTTGACTAAAATTTTTTATAGAAAATTCGTGCATTTGCGCAAATTTACTGATTATTTCGATTTACTTACACATTGTAAAATTCGCATAATAGCGAAGATTTTATATTAGTAGCGGAATATCTAATATAATGATTTAGTCATAAACCCATTAGCTTCTTAGAATGAACGGCAACGCAGCTTTCATTCGAATGTTGCTCTCGTTTGTAGGCCACACTTTCTGAGCTTTCATTCATAAGTTATGTTGAAATGTCGCTGATAAGGATTAATGTTTCATTCTGGTTAGTGTAATTTGAGAAGTGTTGCTGGCGCATTGAAAACATTTTATTTTCGAATGATTTGTGAACTTTTCGTAAAATGCGCTGGAGTTATAAATGTGCAAAAATAATTTTTATTTTTGCATTATAGTTTTTATCTGTACTCAGTCTTCCTTTTGCAATTGAGAACTGTAAAGTCATAAACGGGTTTTTTACAAAAATGTTATGTTAATCATTGATACAAAAATTGTCCTGTGTAATATTTCATTGGGAGACGTTTTCATGTATTATGATTTGAACGTTGTTGCGCTGTCAATTGAAAAATCGTATTGAGCCAAATAGTGAAACGGCTGCAAATTTCGGTAGTGAATACATGTTTGCCGCAATTGCTTATAACTATTAAAGTTGTCATTTCCGTTTTCTTAATGCATATTTTCACTAATTAGAGAGACAAAACAGAAGAGAAGATTCATACGGGGAAACCCGCCGGGCGTTTTTTAGGAAAATCAGAAAATACGGAGGACGAAACTCTTGGCTGCCACGAGGGCAGTAAAATAACTTACTGGGGCTGGGGTCCCGGAGTTCAAAACGCTTCCCAAAAATGGGATATCTGAAGAATGACCGAAAAATGAAACGTACAAGCCTTGAAGACAAGAAGTTTGTTGAAACGAAATACTTCCTCTCAAGTTTACGACCTGACAACGAATGAAATGGCCGATGTTTGCCTAAAATGAAACAAAGAATTTCTGAGAATAATGAATTTCGCTAAAAGTATTCACTTACAGTTGAATAACATTATTTTAAGCTAAGATCTTCATCTCAAAACGATTGCATGGGTAAAGTCTGCACTAAGTGAATGAGGCAAATTTTATAAAGATATAGGCTAAAAGGTATCCAAAAATAGAAGCAGAAGCAGAGAGCACCAATATATTAGTTTTGATAAGTTTTAAGTTGGTTGCGAGAATCAAAACAACATTTACCATGAATTTTGCAATTCAACAGACGGATTTGTTTCTAGCATATGTTACTCCATAACCATGCGGGCCTCACGGACCTGAATTTTCGGTTTAAATGTTCACTGTTTAGTAGTTTAAAAAATGACGTAAACGGAATTCGGAAAAGCTAAACAATCACAAATGATTCTATTTAACTCATTAAATTTCCTTGTATAATATCTATAATTATAACACAGAACATTAAATATTTTACTTATCAACAGCGAAGATTAAAATTCAGAAATAATATATCGAGAAAGCGGCGGAAGCAGGCGTCGTAGCGCTTGTGCACCAAGCCGAGATCAATAATAGGGCCCGACTTCTGGGACTTGCTGGGGCGCAAGACTGCGCAATTCTTGGACATTTGAAGCTGGTTTGTACTCCTCGAGATAATTCTGGTGAGGAATCAAATCTTTAAATTATTTCAGGAAATTATTTATATTATTATATTTGCCTGTGATAGATGCATTGATTGTGGCTTCAGTGGCATTAGAACTGTAAATTATTTCTAATTGCCGGTGATAGATGTATAGAGTTTATGATTCGGTGGCATTTAGAACTGTAAGTAAAAATTAATTTAATGTACAACGATATCGCTATCTTATCTTTGCTTTCGACAGACTAAATACTAATTTTTATTTTATTATTTTAAACATTGCGTATAAGCACTCGTACAAAAAACGTTAGTTATAACTTGGTTTCATGATAGGACACCCTCGGTTGCGACGGGACTTTTCTCCCCTCGCAGATTTTATTGTTGGCCTCCAGGATTAATTTCCGAGTCTGTGACTTTCCCTCGCGAAGAAAGGAAGTCAGATACATAGAATCTATTGAATCACCTTTACGGGTTTGAATAAAATAGGTTCATAAAACTGATAATTCAATAATTTTCCTGTATCGCGGATCAGGAAAGCTCATTCGATTTCAATCGTTTTAAACTTTATAAGCTGTGACTCGTTAATATAAAAGCATAAGGAACGAGCCCATGACATACTGTTTACAGAACACAAACAAAAAAAGCGTCCGAAGAAATTTAGAGAAAAAGTTTGGTGTACATTGGTGTAAATAATTAAAAATAATAAGAGGTAAAATAAAATGTCAACTACCGAAATGTTAAGTTCTGCGTCAAATAGCATTCTTCGTCACGAACCAATTGCCGCAGGCGCATGAAGTATCAATCCATTAGGTCATACATATTTAATTTAATCGTATTTATGCAATACCATCGTATTGCAACTCTGGCTACACCTACATTTGTTTACAATTTTCTCATAGTAAAATGTTCATTAATACTGAAACTGAATTGCATAAACAGTCAGTCTCCTAATTAATTTCGACCCTTCCACACAAGCCTCAACGTTCATTTATATTCATGCCAAATAACTTGTCAAATGCTTGCAAAATTTTATTCTGGGCTTCACACATTTCATACGAGGTCTTGCCATTCTTTTGCTTATGGCAGCTGCAGGACTAAGTAGCTGAGCCAGCTCGTTTCAGGATACGCCTAAAAGTTCTGACAGCACTTTGCCGGGTCCGTTTTGAAACCTAATGAGGTTCACGGGCTCTCGCTTGCTTTTCCACAGTTCCAGTGACACCAGCTCACATTAAAAAAATTAATGAGGTTGGGAAGCCCTTAATTAGCGAGACTTGTAATGTGTTATTTATTATTTCAATGATATTTGACAAAAAGTGATGCACTTTTCCATAAAGGTGGGTCATCTTGACCCAGTTTGCCCCGAAAAAGAGCAAGAGAACGTGACCGTGTTAAACGTAGCAATCACTATTTAGGACAATATGATCCATCCACTTTTATGAATGCATAATTCTGCGCACGAAACAGGGAACTCATGCAGAAATGGAGGAGAATGCAGGGAAATTAGATTGGATTTATTGTATTCATGATCTTACGTAATCTTACGTAATAAAACTTTCAGTTTCTTGTATGGAAGTTTGACTTATTGCGAGGTTAATTTAGGTGTTTCATCAATTTACGTCGTCAAAATTACACTTCAACTCGGAAAAAAAGCAATGAAACTTGGAAGTAGAAACGAATAAATCGAATAAAATAAGTTCATTATAGGAGAATTTCATTAATTTTTATTCAACCTGATGTCATTTATGCTCGGTCTTATTGAGAAAACAAAGCTTAGAAGAAAACTCAAACCTATGAACGCTACCGAGATCAGCAAAAAGTAATTTATTCACCCATATTTCTAATGGATAATTTTTTGTAGCTTCCTTTAAATTCAGTGACGCGAGAACAGGTGAAGATCCCGAGTCCCTCTGAGAGCTTCAGTAGCTCTTCATGATTGTACTATAAATTTTCAGCTCACTGCGCTTCGTTTCAATTCTACTCTGGATTATTTTTCCCGTGTCTGAGGTGCCTGGAAAATGCGGTTCTGCAATCTCGCTAAAATAAACGGATTGCTTCTTTTCTGTTCAGCTCCAAAGTCTGTCGCGCCTTTCATTATGTAGGAAGTTTGGTGAGCTGAGGCTCAACTTTTTGTAGTATGGAACTTTTCAAAATTTTATATAATAGTTTTCCGTGTGTACACTGTTAATACAATGTTATCTTTTTACAAATGATCGTTTTAATTGCATAGAGAAATTACTGCGATTACTTGGTAAACTCATACGATGAAACAATTATTTTCGTAGGAAATCGGCAGTCATTTCCACTATGGTATCTTACAATTTCGATCTTGTGGGGTATTTTCAGCAGCGTTAGAACTGTTAAGTGATTATTAATTCACGTAAAAATGCATGTGCGACTATAGCACCTTATGAATATTTTTTTTACTTCTGATGGATCAAGAAGAAATTCGCACGACGAGAGCTTGCAGCCATATTTTGGATTAAATTTATAGGAGAGAAAAAGATCCGATTTACGTTCAGAAAACCCACGCAACAAGGCTTTAAAAATGCGTAGAAACCAATCTTGGAAAGGGAGTATTTTCTCTCATAAAATTTCCACCAGTGTTCGAGTGGTATGGTAGTACTTTTCCAGGTACACTTTGACTACACAAAATATTCCGCAGTCAGTTAAGTTAGCGTTCTACCTCATAAAGTGAAACCAATAATACCAGTTTTATTACACGCGTGGGAACCCCGAAAAAATTTTCGGTAGAAAACCACTGAGACAAAAACCCGCACTTCGACAACTAATCGTACGTTGACGAAGACGAGGACTACTGGCCCTCTTTTGCTCCTTTACAACAAATGTTGCCGTTTGGTAGCATTTCCTATGTTCCAGGCCTGCTAGGAAGCTGAAATTTTGGCTCATAATAGAGCTCGATTTCCTATTGACGAATCAACGGTCCGATTCCCGAAATTCCCCATGGGGAAGACACCAATCCCCAAAGAGTGGGGATTTTTTAAAAAAATCGCTAAAAATCAACCAGACCTCGCACGCGCTTCAATCTTGGCTCCTTTTCTTCTCTT
>NW_025947367.1:0-52585 GCF_000764305.2 Hyalella azteca | reverse complement strand
AGGTTAGGTTGTAAAGGTTATGTATGAATAATTAAGGTTACATAGGTTAAGGTAGGTTAGGGTAAGCTAGGGAAGTTTAGGCAAAGATGGCCAAGGTGATATAGAGAGATATTAGGGACGGTTTTAAACTATTTAAAAGGGCTCAATTCTTGCTACGTTTTCAGAGTTGTGTTTGAGTTAAAATACGACAGTTGCAGGGTGAACTAATGATTACTCATAATGAGCCTGATGCTGCAATTGGATAGATTTGAATTATGCCTGTGGGTATTGGAATATGCTTTTTGTGGTCGATATTTTGTTGGACTACCGAGGGCTAGTATTGGAAAGAATTTTAGTATTGGAAAACGCGAGCCATTGTTCTTGAGATATATTGGCGTGACTGATGAGTGATGAAGATTCGAGTGTTGCGATTGTATTGATGGCTATTCTAGATTGATTATTTTGATAAGTGATAAGACATGGGAGTGTGCGAATATATTGTATTATGTGAATGATGGAGAGTGTGTGGTGGGGTTGTTTGAATTGAGTGAATTGGTGTGTTTGTGGAGAGAAAAGATTGCGCTAAAGTGATTGATGAATTTGGTATGTGTTGTTTATGATATTATTTGTTTAGTTGTACGGTTTGTATTTGTTTGTTGTATGTGTGTGTATTTTTTAGAGGGATGCTGCGGTTGTGATGGTCCCTAATGTGCTGGTTTCAACAATCGTAGCCCTGCGATGAATGCTCACAGATGGTATTACGCAATACTTGCGCAAACCAGGCTCATCCATTAATGTACTTGAAAGCATCAATGTCACTCGACTGCTGCAGGAATCGCAGAAATTTATAAGTAAAGAAAGTAAAATGAAATTACATCAGTGTGAGATTACTGATTAAAAACCATAAAATAGAAATTTAATCCAAGTAGAACATACAACCATGAAATTCATCATAAAATGAGCTCAAGCACAACTTATGACAGAAGTCAATGATTTCATTATACTGTGGAAAAAAGGCATTATATTTAGGTGGACAGCAGTCCCTTGTTAATCGGCCAGCCGTCTAGGTTCCGGAGTCGGACTTTCTTAGTCAAAGATAAGAATTCCAGAAACTTAAATGTTACGCAGCTTATCTCAGGTAAAACATAGCATTCCGCTAAGTGTCTAATATCTCAAAATTAAACCTTAAAACTTAAGCAGCTACCCCATTATATATAACAATAACAATTAGCTGTCAGTCCATTCAGGACGTGTGAGATATCGTTTGGACTTTGGTACAACAAAACTCAGTTGAGAATAACGCTTCAGATGGTTCAGAAGTACTATACTAAATTATAGCGGGCATAACAAATGATAAAATAATCAAAATATAATTTTTTACATTAAATATTTTTTTAATTATACTTTGATCTCTAGGATTACGTAACACTTTGGAACCAAAAATAATCTATTTCTGGATAGGTCCGTAGATCGAGTTGGAGACAATTCGATCGCCAGGCTGTTTTGCTATTGGTAAGACCTGATCTGGCGAGCTGTACTTGGCCTTCGATCACGCAGCCCTCGAGCACCAACATTGTTTACCCATGTTGGTCGACAAGTATTGTCTTAAATATAAATAGTTTTTTCAAGGAGAATTGCTTGATTCGTCCTCCTATAATAATCACATCTAAACATGATCGTTGCTGTGTATGAAGGAGTTCAAAGAACATGATAAGTTGAATCATTTCATAATTTAAAGTACTTAAATTTCATTAACTCGATGCGGTCTGAAACTCGTAACTAGCCCCAGAAGTGGACCGAAAATATTATGTCTTGACACATACACTAAATTATAATGCATGATCAACAAATTTCTGCTACCAACTCTTCGATACCCTTCTCCACATCTGGAAATTTCTGTAATGTACAGCGAACACTATATAATATTTGATCTTTTAGCGGCCGAAGGACGCTTCTCACGGAGCTGTTGCAGCGCAATTTTCCCGGCCCTGCTCGGTTGTTGGAGTTTGTCCTGAACCAGCGCCGGCTTAGCGCTGCACTACAGATACAGTATACAGTGGGGGGAAATAAATATTCGTACACTTGAAAAATCGTATTTTAATGTATGTAAGTACACAAACTTAACAGGAAAAGTTTCACTTTTCCTGTTAAGTTTGTGTACTTACATACATTAAAATACGATTTTTCAAGTGTACGAATATTTATTTCCCCCCACTGTATATAGGTGGTCAGTTATTCGTTCACGGCTCTGTCTACGTTAAGCGCTGCTACAGCGACCAAAATCGGCTCTGAGCATGGCTCTGATATTTCCCAGAGTTGTGTACTAAATTATTACCAATAACTGCATATAGCTAGCGATCCTTATCCACGTATTAATTTGTGATAAACTTTTACCAGATAATTTTCCACAATATCTCGTGTTTAAGCAGCCTCGTGTTTTTTTAAGCAGCCTCTAAAATGAAATGTGGAAGGCGTAAGCCGCCAAACGGCTAATGAGAATAGAAGAGCTCATCATACCTACAGCCGGGGCGAAATTATTGCTGGACGGCTATGCCGGCTCAGATTGTCCATATGCCATTGCGCATGCATATTAACTTGCTGGCGCATTGTAACCTGTTTCTCTGGGAATTTTTACGCTATTGGCATCATTTGAAAATAAATTTATTCCAGGTGATTAATAATAGATTGGATGAAGTGGACTAACCAAATTTGATTCATAAACACATTAAGCAAAGAACAGCACGAAAAAAAGGGGAGGAAGTTCATAGCCTTGCATTGTAGAAGAGTAGCATATGAGCTGCGTAAATGGGAACTTGGGAAATATTTTAGACAATTTCTATCGAATTGCCGTCAACTTCTTGCGAAGAATAAGACAAAGGCTATGAAAATTAGTACAAATCCAAAGAATTGAAGACATGCCCAGCTGCGGCTATATAAAAGGTTACGCGAAGACAGAATAAATTTCGTGAATATATTATTGGTCACTACTTTAGAATCTACAGTTTCTAAAACCCAAATTGATAGGCTTTAATACAGAGACAGTCAACAAATTCAAATTTCATCATTGATCTTCCTTCGAATCTTTTAACTATCAAGTTAGTGAAAAATGCTGTGAATCGTGCAAATGTCGGAGGAGACCAAGTTCCAAAAAACTGTTTGTACTATAATAACCTATAGTCAATATAGGTTCGACGCAATAAGAACGACAAGACCCGGCCCAACATCTGTGAAGAAAAAAACTTTTGAAGAGAACAACTTGCATGATAAAGTATATGAGGGATAAGGTTCAAACTTTCCAAGTAATTGGTCACGAATTCACTCGACAAAGCAAGAAATTTACAATCCTTAACCGCAAGGAACTCGATGATTCAACAAATTAGAAGTTGATTCCAATTCCTTGAAATTGAACGATGGGCTCCACCAGAGTCTCTGTTATTTTGAAAGAACATATTAGTTTTAAAATAAATAAGAAGCAAGCTAAGGTGTAATGAACTTAAAATTTCGTCATAATTTTCCAATACATTTCATGCTTTGATCGCACCTACCTAATTAGTTCTTTCTACCAATCGGTATTTTAAGAGGTCATTTGAAGAGAAAACATGAAAGTAGAACTAAAGAAAATAGACTCCTACATAAACCAGTGAGTTGAACGCAATAAGCCGAAGCTTTTTTGCTTATTGATGGTCGCGCCACGGTAAAAGGCAAAACCCACAAACTAAGTTGGATGCAGCCTTTTTCTAGTTAAAGGTAAAGCGAAAATGCAATTTCAACGAGAAACAAATTTTCAACGAGAAATATAGCGAAACAAAGAGTGATTACTGAAAAGTAAAAATATATTTTAATTTTAGGAATAGACGGTTTCCCACCCCCATATATTGGAGCAAAGATTAAATCGTAATTTTCACAGTGAAGTCTCAAAGCTAACAACACTATCCACAAGTTCCTACCACGAAAATTAAAAAAATAGAATAAATAAATTGGATGATCAAAGAAATGAGAAAATTTTTCACAAAATACAAAAGTATGATTTAAGAGTAAAATCATCAAATCTTACGATAGGAGCGAGATCGTCAAAGTGATTAGCTTTGATTATTTGCATTCGTTTGACAAGTCAGCAATCTTCGTGCAATTTGCCCATGTGCTAGCCTCTCTCAAAATTAGCTATAAACGCGATAATTTACAAAAACGTTGAAACGACTCGAATTGAATCAATTTTGAAGTTTTATTCTTCTAGTCAATTGAATATTTTATTCCGAAAACTTTAACAACAAATTTACTTTGCAATGAATTTTATAATGTTTTCCCGCTATTAGCACATAACAATTAATATCCAATCTAATAATTGATATGATTAATAACTAATTCTGAATATGTGGTACAATTCACCATTTCATCAGCATATCTGATGAACACTCACAAATGCCAGGTTTACTGTAATTGGATTAAAAAATTGGAATTTGAAAACAATATACCGAAAACTCACGTCAGAGATATAGTTTTCCTATGGTTTGAGCTTGAAGGTCCTGATCGGCTTAAAAAATACTTGAACTTCGTTCAGTACAAAGACTCGCTACTGAAATTGTCATCGGGCAAGATTAACGGATATATAGTCATTTGGACACAGTGAACAGTGAACGCAGATCTCTGACAAAACGCAATAGTCTAAATAGCATAATGCATGAATTTCCCATACAGAAATTGTCACAGTCGTATGGAAAATCTATATAAAACAAAAAAATAATAAACTGGTGTGGATGAAACACAGGACTGAAGTTCTGTAACTAATTAGCCCCAAAGCCAAGGATCGAAAAGATGGACGACTTTTTCAGCGATTTCAAATGAAATCCAGTCAGTTTTGAAGCCCGTCAGCCGGAAATACACGTTACCAGCACGCTCGGGAAAAATTTAAATGGTTAAGCAACATTTCCATACAAAGCACAATTCGCTCTTCATACGGAGATGGGTTCATGCGTAAGGCCATAAACATCCATGGATTAACGCCTTTCGTTACAAAGAAAAGTGACAAGTGTAGGCGTAATCAGACTTTATATTACATGATCAAGGAATGGCATTTTTTTATTATTTTGAAGACTTTATAATTGACTATAGCTAAAATCCGTTGAGCAATAAATGATATTAAATTTAAAATGGTTGTTAACGTTGTTATTTATGCCGCAGAAATGAAAGCCTAACTAAACACAATCTCCAACGACTCTTTAAATGCTTGATTTTGCTAAAAACAAAAAAAATCCCAAATGTTTTGACAAAGATTTATTATTAAATTCAAGCGTTACATGTAGCGACGTTGTTTAGACCCACCGAAACGAAACTGGGATTTTTTTTTGCATCGCGATTTGCCAAGAAAATACGGCAAGGTTGAAATGCGCGCGTCATCAATCATGCCAGGCAGCTCATATTGTGTGAAGGGACAAGCATGCGCGATAAGCTTCAAGGCGCATGCCTTAAAATGCAATATTTTCTGCTCGAACGCGACAGCCGTGATGCCATCCAAAACATCGTTAAACATCCGCGTGCACCGTAAGAAGGAGCAAAGGCTTCGTCTTGAGGCGCACTGCACGAGTCACATGCGCAGGGCTGCGAGTCCTTGGCTTGACGGAAATTAGTTTCGGTGTCACACAAATCGAGCGTTTTGATTCCAATGAATTTTTGTAACCAGTTGATTTCGCAAGGCCTATGATAAATTGAAGACTTAGTACGAATGAATTAGCGGTGTACAAACGTAGCGTACATATTCTAAAATAATTTTCATTTAAATTCAAATCATCGAAAACGGAGTATAGCCTCTTTATACGTTGCGAGCACTGGTTTAGTAGAAGTTTTGTTACCAAAGTTTATTAGATAAAGTAAGTTGGATTACATCGAATTAATATGCAGGTTCTTTGAATTAAGACCTATTAAGTTAAAATAAGAACACAGTGATAAAATCTTGTAAACTATGCAATTTTGCAACAGTCACTCGAAAAACGTACGGTTTGTTTCAACAAAACAACAAAGGTTCCAATTTACATTGTTCTATCCAACAAAAATACACGAAACATTTCCTCCTGCTCGCGTCGTCCCGCAAGAATAGGCCTTGGAGCTGCATGGAGCGCTGAGAGGCATGGCTGGTTTCCCTGTATCAACAGGAGCATAAATCGGAGCAATGTTTGTACTCTGGCGACTAAAAATCCAACAATGGAAAACCTTCTGAGAATTAAAACGGCGGTGATTTCCGCGAACAAACGAGTTCCAAAGGATACGCTTAAAATCAAGTAAAATTGGGTAAAAAACGACGGTGATAGAAGTAGGGCAGTTCATATTATTAAGGATAGACATGCATGGATGATTTCAGGAGCTCGTGATTAATCAACGCTTATTTTCAATGAGTAAGAGTTGAGAATCGCAAAAAATAGCAGACGAATAGTTTTTTCTCAACTGACATGTGTAATGATTTGGAATCGAGGTATAAATGTTTGAACAATCTTTTTTTGAATCAATTAACTTGAGATTTCATATAGATTTTAAAAACATCACACCAAGTCTATTCACAAATTCACGAAATAAATTCGATGATGTCCCTTCAAGCACTGCACCATTTGCAACAAATTATCGGCAACTCATACGAATTTAGAATGAATTATTATTGCACGAAGAAATCCCTGGAATAAAAATTTAGCATACATGAAGTGTTGAGATTGAATTGGTGATGAATCGTGTAAAGAAAAAAAGGAGTTCGGAAATGGTGTTTTCTAAGAGGATGAACGTAGCTGGGAAAATATACGTTGTACTCACACTCATGAGACTGGGGGTGACAACGTCAGCAGCAACTCACCTGGAAGCAAAAGGAAGATGATAACTCGAGTGTAATATCAGAAAAGAGTTCTACGCTGACGCTGAGTATAACAGATTACTTTGTGCACGCCCTCTAACCACGAGTAAACATACATTCTTTACACAACATAAACATCTCCTCACTGTTCGTTTTATCAAACCATCATTTGTGGTATGACATAGAAATCCCTGTGAGGTACAATCACAATGTACATATAGGCTTTTATTTTAAACTTTATAAGGAACCTAAATAGTAGATATACTTATTTAGTATGTATTTTACAAAGAGATGCGGTTAAATGATGCAATAATATTACTCGGTGTCGAGATTATTGACGGATATTGGAGCCTTTTTATAGTGAAAAAAATAACGATGATAATTGGTGATGAAATCTGCCAAAATTTCCCTCTTTTTGGTATCGAAGAACTGAATAAACTAAAAGAAGCTCGATCCATAACACATTATTTACCATCCCTAATCCATGTATGTCTAAGTCCTTACTACATATCCTATATATGTCCTTAAGTACTACATATCCTATGTCCTTGCTACATATCCTGTGTCCTTACTATATATCCTATGTCCTTACAACATGTCCTATGTCCTTACTACATATCCTATGTCCTTACTACATATCCCGTGTCCTTACTACATATCCTATGTTATTCCTACATAACCTATGTTCTTAACTTAATACATGTCCTATGTCCTTGCTACATATCCTATGTCCTTACCACATATCCTGTGTCCTTACTACATATCCTGTGCCCTCACTACATATCCTATGTCCTTACTACATATCCTATGTCCTTACTACATATCCTGTGTCCTTACTACATATCCTGTGTCCTTACTACATATCCTATATCCTTACTACAGATACTATGTCCTTACTACATATCCTATGTCCTTACTACTTATCCTATGTTCTTACTACATGTTCTATGTCCTTGCTACATTTCCTATGTCCTTACTATATATCCTATGTTTAAAAATTGGGAACTATGAAGTCAATTTCGGTAATGAAGAGAGCTTTGGATGGCAGCTCTGCTATCGGAATATAGAGAGGCAGGTGCCTGGGGCCCTAAAACATTGAGTGACCCTCGGGGACCCAGCGTCGAGCCGCTTCGGCCACACCCGAAATTTTATGAGAGCTTTTTAGGCTATAGGCCGTTTTCACGCCCACACTCAGAACTGTTGAAAATTTCATAGAAAGCGAATTCAGCCCTTACGTTTCAAGAAGACTTCCGCGTGATGTAAAAAGCTATCCCGTAATATAAGTTTAAAGCCTGGAACATCAACAGAAAGCAGGGATGTCAAAATGCTACAACGATTATAATTTAACAATTCCCCTGACAAAAAAGGGATTGAGAAATAATTTTTTTCTTGGTCCTGTTAGCAATTTTACAAGTGAGGCGTTGAAAACAAGTTTGAGTTTAAGAAATATGTTCAATAAGCAGGAAAGTTTGTACAGGTTGAGGGAACAGCTCCTCTGAAACGTGAGGGTCTGTGGCCGAGGGCTGTGAACCCCAGCGCGCGTGCCGTTAAGTGGAGTGGCGCTCCGGCCGAGTTCTTCTAACGAAATTGCGAACTTCGGTAGAATTTCAATGCCCTAGTCGAGGCTTATAGGCAAGAAGATGCTCTTAATGTGGCTTCGAGGTTACAACGCTTAAACGTCACAAAATAATTCAGTTATTAAATTACAGGAATCGATTGAAGATTTTAAGAAATTAATCATTGACTAGTAGAGTTATCGAATATCTAACCACTGACACAAGGTTGAAATTAACGTTTTCGCTAACATGAAAGATCTAGTAAATCATGTAACACAAGTCATAATTGAAATAATTGACCGGCGTTTATATATGGGGCTCACATTACTCATTCTTCGTATATATAACAAAATTAAAATATCACCATGAAATTTGTTAATTGTGCCTAAAATCATAAAGCCCCAGAAAAGGCATAAACGACGTGTAATAAACCAAGTTTGAGTAACGTAAATAAATTTAAACGTCAATAAAAGGTACAATGTTCAAAAAATTTTTCAGCATCTGCTCAAGATATTATATAATCACCAGGTACAGCAAGAAGTAAATTGGAGAAAAACACTTGAAAGGTAAGAGATATAAAATCTGTAATATATATGCACCCAATTACAAAGCACGAGGATTGAAATCTGAAGACGAAAAATAATAAAAATCGTCCAATCGCCAGCGCCGTTGACTCGCCTCGCTCTGGAAGAGCAGGACCAATATTTATGTCTGTACCGATTATATGCTGATTAATTACCGATTAACGGCTGGTTAATTACCAACAAAATGCTGATTAACTACCGATTAAATGCTGATTAATTACCAATAAAATGCTGATTAACTATCAATTAAATGCTGATTGATTACCGATTAAATGCTGATTAATTACCGATTAAGTGCTGATTAATTACCGATTGAATGCTGATTGACTCTATGGCTTGGGTACACAGATTGTTTTTTCCCTAACCCCTAAAACCATTGCGAACGCCGTTACAAGGCTTTGAAATTTTTAAATTACGAAGGTCACGAACGCACTATTGCGGTTGAACCTACCAGACTTGTTTTTCAAATTTAAATATTTATATATGTTAAATGATAAAATTGAAATAACTCCCAATGCAAATTAGTTTTTCACACAAAATCGTGTTAAAGGTCATACTTTTTCTTTATCTATATTCGTAGGAAATTTTCTGCCAAGTCTCCACAAATGAGAGATGATATTTTCACATGAATGCAACACAGATCCGTTGATAACGAAAAAAGCATTCATAAATGCACAATTAATTATCAAACTATCAGGCTGAAACCCCTACAGGACGCCCGAATGTTCAGGTGCATTAGAACATTCCATCGACTAAATTGGCGGGTAAATGACGTGTAAAATAATTAAGAGATTTGAATGCCTAATGACGGATTAGTTAGACTATACTCAAGTTAAACACACCATCAAGAAAAACTTTAATTAAGAGAAAAGATTACTTACTTGCCCTGGGTGAATCTATAAAATAAGAAATTTCCTTAATTTGAATTGTTATTACCAGGAGCGTCGACAAACATTACCTTCTATATGACTGACGCGTCATATAGGAGAGAAAGTAAAAAGTTAATGAACACATACTAAACTAAACGTAACTAAACCTAACAAAGAGGGTGACGTTTGACTGATCAACTCTTGATCATTGAGATAAAATACGTGCGACAGCGCATTACCTACGTTAGGTATAATGCACCGAATACATAATTAATTATTGGAATACCACGATTAATTTTTGTGCCAAGATACGTGTGCTGAAGTAACTACTAGCGTGATTTCCGTTGCGATAACAAACATTGAAAAACTTATTATATACACAATCATTAGGTTAATAGCACTACCGGCACAGCCCAGTGACGCGTTACCAGTGCAGCGCTCGTCATCACAGCCCAGTGGCGCGTTACCTGTGCAGCGCTCGTCACAGCCCAGTGTACCAGTGCAGCGCTCGTCACAGCCCAGTGACGCGTTACCAGTGCAGCGCTCGTCACAGCCCAGTGACGCGTTACCAGTGCAGCGCTCGTCACAGCTCAGTGACGCGTTACCAGTGCAGCGCTAGTCACAGCTCAGTGACGCGTTACCAGTGCAGCGCGCGTCACAGCTCAGTGACGCGTAACTAGTGCAGTGCGTCTGGAGATTGTCACGGACATTGATCTTTGTGGTCATGTGCTAAACAATGAAATCGGGATATCGGTTGATCTCTCAGTGACTAACTTATGACAAAAAACAAAACATGGGTGACAGAAAACGATTCCAAAGTCTGCAAGTTGGATATAATTTGAATGCAACTAGATTTTGTCTCTCACGCACATCGTGATACGAAACGATCGAAACGAATGAATAACCGACGAATCTGACGCATTATGCACTTATATTACGACTTTTTAAGGAGATTCTTTAAAATGAAGTCTTCTAAAAATTCGAAATTCCTTTCTAGGAAAATATTGTATCATCATGCTGCTTTAAGTCAGTAAAATTGCCGCATTGAAAAAAACCGGAACGGTTATAAAATATATTTCTTTATCGTCTTCTCAGTTCACAACATTGCCTTAAAATTTATTAATAGAAGAGGGGAATGTAATAAAATCATAGGTATCACTGCCCTTGAGATGATCATAACGATTTTCAGCCATAAATGATCAGTATGGAGACTATGACACAAGTCCCTTACGTCAGTATAGCTCCCACCAATGAGAAAGCTATCGTACGGGCTCACGCATGCGCAGTGTCGTGATGGTCGATGTCCCAAGAAGGAATGCTCAAGTCGAGTGACAGCTCCAAACTGGCACGAAGTTCAGATGCTCTGCCATGATAGTCGCTCGAAGGCAACACCTTAACAATAATCTACGGCAGGTAGATTTGATCGACGTGCAGATCGCTGGCCAGCTGGCTACAAAAGTCCTTGATTTAAGATCGAACGATGCAGGGCTTTGCGTCTAGCAGAGACGACAGCGCATGATGCCGTATCTAGATAGACTTGATGCATTCGCATGCTTTTTAAGGATGTACATAAATCATGTTTCATTTCATAACCTTCAAGTCCCCGACGATTCTTGTTGATTTACTCTATTTTATTTTTGCTAATAAGCATGTTATTAACGTAGCAAGTCTAGCTCATTTATTGGTCTAATTTGAGCGAGCTAAAAAATCGCGGATTTGATCAATTTGTGAAGTCGACCCAAGGACAGCAATATTTGCAAATCGTGCGGATAGGAAAATCGTTGGTAGGAACAATGATGAAAAGCTCAACAAATAAAGAACGAATTTTTAAAGCAATTAAGAGGTACTATATGGGACAGAACATTGAATGGAATAGCGGTAACTTATGGCATTTTAACCTAATAAGAAACTCAACCAATGTCTGGAGACGAAGCAATAAGGAAACGTAATAAAATTGTTGCGCCTTAAAGTCTTCGAAAAAAAACTTATTGTTAACTTAGAAAACTTAAAAATTGTTATTTAAACTTTATTGTAATTGTCATTTAAAACTTATAGAATTATTATTGAAATGATTACTTTTAATCAAGTACAATTCCGAGAAAACAAAATTCTGCACCGTTTGGGAAATAACGACAGAGGAGACATAATTTATTGGAAGATAAGCTGGGTTTTCTAGAGAATCTCAGGCAACAATGCTCAGTGAGCGCTGGCCTGGAGCGGACGGCACAAAATGTCAGTAGCGACATCACTGCAGTATGCACGAGGGTGAACCTTTCCACGGCCTACCAATAAATGCCTATACGAGCGTCTAAAGGTCACGTGTATTGCAGTCATTCTACTGCTATTAAGCTGAGCTTCAATAGGAACGCAAATAACGAGTGTTGCGGAAAGTCTAACGCTAACCGGATAAAGCTTAATTTAGGACGGATATAGGATTGCTTAATTTAGGAATAGGATTGACGGGTACTTTGCAGCATCAGTTGCCTTACGCTTGAAAAAAATAGCACTTTAGCATTCATTTTATGTAAGTGAATGAATCGATCCAGAATGAGTACGAAAACCGTAATTTATGAAAATTCCCATTTCAAAAATTTAAAAACCTAGTTTGGGGACATCATAGATTCGTTGTCATCAATACAGATATCGTGCTCATTTACGCGCCACCACTGCGGAGGTTTTTTCTGAATAATCACTCCGGCGATTGGCAACGCGTTGACGTCACAAGCGTCCGGAAAAGAGGGAGTAGCGTGCGGAGAGGAAGTGGGAATGACTTGCAGAGCGTGTTCATTGAGTGAAGAGTGATTGAAAGTACAAGGGAGGGTCGCGAGCGTGAGGGGAAGCGTTCACTGCGGCTCTGCAGAGGATTACTTCAATGCGATAAACACGAAGCCAACGATGGTGGCTGTTGGACGCATAAGAGTGCCATCCAACAGCCATGAACTCAACTAGTGACTGAACTAGGGTGCAAAGTTCATACTAATGCAGCATTATTAAGGAGACTATGATGCTAGTTACCTCATATTATAGAAGTGTAAAGTTAAGCTGACTGCCATTCCATCACGCGTCTTGTACCAGTTGACATTAGACTGTGGGTAGACGAATAATTGAATTTTCACCGTTCGTCATATTCGCCAGTTGAATTTGAATTACGTATGGAATGAACTGTAACGTAAAGTACTCTTCTTATATGAAACTTGTACCAGAAGCTGTTAGAACGCGACAGAGCTCAGCGCCTGACAAGACATAGAGCGGCGCTGTTCGCACGTCGTCCGTGGGGCAGATTTAGAGTCACAGATCCGGAGGCACATGATCTTACAAAGGAGCGACGTGAAACGGACCCCATATAGAATTAAAGCTTCTCGCGATCAGGCCCGAGAAATGAGGTATAGAGAACTGATCTAGATACGTCCACCACAGCGTCGCACAAAGAGAGCAGAGGTAAGAGCAACTGTACCACGGAGTACTGTCAAACAAATGCTATTTTTGTCCGTTGGTATGGTTTTAATCTATTTTGTATCGTATATCATAGTAAACTTGCTGCCTCCAAAAATACTCCAAATGAAGAACCATCTATACTTTGAAAGTAATATAATCCAGACATCGCTATTAAATTTTTTGTTATGAGCAAGAAATTTCATACAAATTCATAAGTGGTTGACTTGATTTATGTAAAACAACGAAAATGATGCAGATGTGCACTGATCCTTTAGGTAAGATTGCGTTCAGTCATTTCGACCATAAGAAATAGATCAATTTATAGCAGTTGAGTAATGCGTTTCTGAATAAACATACGTATTGTACGCAAAATATAGACTAACAATTTTTTTTTAAATAAATAAATCACAAGTTGGTACACAAACATCTACATTCATGATGAATTTCAGAATTTTATCATAAACACAGTTAAACCGTTGAAGCAGACGAGTTGGTGAGCATGACTCCAGAAACTCCCCGTATGCACTCAGAACAGCGACAGCAAGTACCGCTAATTTCTGCGATACAAAGCGTCCCTCTCGCTGGCCTCGAACTCATAAATTCTTATGACGCCTCTTATTGCTTACAAACTTAATCAGGGGCCTAATTCTGAACTCTAACTTAGTTAATTAGAGTAACAGAGAAGAAAGAAAAATTAATATAGTCGTTACTTCGGCTGTATTGTAAAATCTCTGCTGTGCGATAAGAAGTTATAAACTTAACAAACAGGTCCTCGTAGAGAACTTGTGCTGCTCTGGGTATTGAAGCCAATGCTAATTCGTGCATATTATGCTCAGAAAATAAGCACTTATTTGGAATAGGCAAGAATATGCGGCAACATTTTTGTCACTCATTGAAATGAAAGACAGGCTGAAACAATCGAAAAAATAAACTGTAAATTTTGAGTTAGTCAAGCAACAATTGCTCCTCTAATCACACAAACATCAACACTCGATCTTCGCGATCCAATTCTCTATGCAATTTTACGAGGGTGGATGTAAAAATATCCATTCAGATTCGGTTGAGGATTTACGTAGAATATTTGAATGGTACCGTCATAAGGACTACTGGTCATTATACAGGCGACGTGACTGCACAGCAGCGAACTATATCGATTTTATCCATTAATATCATGAGTAGAACAAGCGACACGAGACAAGAAAATCAACATGAACAGAGAAATTCAAGTAGATTTATTTGATAGGCGGCTAAAATTGAATAAAGCTTTAACGTCTTATATAACTTATGTGTGTATACATTATGTCTACCCTGCCTTTTTCACAACAAATGATAATCATTTTAGAAGGCAAATAATTGTCTAAATGAGAAGTTGAAGAGAGCTCGCAGGTTTCGCATTTTCATTCAAGGGAGTTGAAAGCGTTAAACGAAAAAATTGATTAAGCACTGCAGGAATTGATTGAGCATTCTAATATAATGTACATTACGAGAATATAGCATTATTATTAACTAAAACACATACGATCACCGAAAAGAGAGGATCGTCGATCCTCCTTGAGAAGACGCTTTTTTTACTATTTAGATCTGCACTTATCGATTGTGCTATGTCAGGTAATGGTTTAGCCAACATGTTCTATTATCAACTCAATAAAGGGATTATAGAGCATCAACTGAGAAGAAGTGTTCTATAAGTAGAGAATTTAATAATTGTATTATTTTGAATATATGTCGGTATAGAACAATACAATGGCGCGTGTGCCCAATAGGTGGTGGTAAAATGTTCTGTCCTGCACACATACCTTGGTGGCGACAAATGTTACATGTAAGGCGGAGGTCACATGTAAAGCGAGTTTAGAGCAAACAAAAAATTGCATAGCGATATTTTCTCCTACTATACACATACGCAAGTTCAGTTAACTGCAACAGCAACCTGCATGGACCTGTACAAAAAAAAATCGAGAAGGGATTCGAAAAATTTGCAACGGAAAATTTTTAATCATGATAATTTAATTGTATTGGAAGACTTGTAACGATTTTGTAAAAACTGTACCCGGAATATTTGTTTCTTGGTAGAATATTTACGTATGACATTAATTGATAAAGGTGTGTGACATGTTGTGTTTCAAAATATCTACTTTAGTGATATTCAATTTAATTAGAATAAAATAATAAGTATAATTAGTATCAATTCAATTTTTAAATCTAACAATAAATGCTAAAGTAGTTAAGTAATTTTGGTGTCGAGCCTGTGCTGACATTAACGTTCAGATTCGTCGTAAGCTGATCGTAGACGTAGGTTCAATACTACGACATATCGCAAGGGACTCGCTTCTATAAGAGGAGGCTAAGGTTTGATGACAAGTGCGTCATAGGCAATACTACAATTTATAGAAGGTAGGTTAAAAGAAATGAAGGTAGCAAGGTTTGAATTATGGTAGCAAGGTTTGAAGGAAGACGAATAATCAGTTCTTGAACAAATAAATCTTTTGAATTTGTGAAATTATTTACAGTTCTCGACTTTTTTATATTATGATAAAATAACAGACAACAGCTCAAACCTCAATTTTTTCAGGGTGGCGACCTCAAGCAGAGCGACGGCCATTCCTGAAAACAATTTCCTCCCGAGTTTCTTATAAGATTATTCCAGAATATGGGGAATTGCGGGAATATGCCCCAAGTAATCCCCTAAAAAGAAGCCAAAGAAATACCGTACGCTCACATGGTGACCGCTATTACTTTAGTAAATAGAGAGAGTGATGATCACTTCCCACCGAGGAGAAAATTGCTCTCTACAGCATTGCGAGTGCGGCAAAAAGGCAGTGCCGAGCCTTATCTTGACGTTGAGGAGGTCATTCTTTACACCTTGGATGGGCGCAGGTCAGGAAACAATAGCATTTTCTCTGAGGCCGAGGACTATTCGCCGGAGTAACTCATTACAATATCATGGCAGGCCTAGAGACCATTGTTCCTAACAACATTCTAATGCAATATCGGCGGGCTCAAGTGTGTCGCTCGGTTCCAACCCAACTCTACATGAACGTCAGCCTAGGCTTAACAAGCAGCATGTGGATGCAAGGTTCGCTTCTCAACGACAACCTTTGGCTGATCTGTGACACTGCATGTAGTAAATTTCTCGACTTGCGAGCTGTTATAATAATAAAAACTATACTTGTTCAGTCTCATTGGCTGTGTTATTAATTTTATTACTTTTGGGTAAAACTTGATGTTTTATGTGATATTAATACAGTAATGCCAGAAGAACTCGGAGACGAGATAATTACTTTCACTGAATTTTGTAATGTACAGAAAATTTTCAAGTCTATAATCTTCCGACGACTTTTTTTTATCCTTCAAAGGTGCTACATATTATTTGGTTGGCATACACAATTATTTGACTAATTCAGTAGCTGAATTAGGATCTAACAGATCTTTAAAAATCCACAAATTTATCTCTGGATAATTTTTACTGATGTGAGGAAAGTGGATCGCACAACGATTAAACAAATTACAAACATAATTAATAGTTTGATTAACATTAAAAAATTTCTCACACAGTTTCCGCAAACAGTTGAGATATGCAGAAGAGACAATTTTCTATGATAATATTAATTTTGAATTAACCAGTGGAATGATTTAAGAGGCCGAATTACGTAATTTCAAACAGGTGCGTGCCTAATTTTCGTTTCGACTCCCAATTAAAGAAGTCGCCATCAAATTCTCAGAGGCAAGAGTGGAGAGTTTTTTTTGATATTTTTAGGGTTTGGTTTCACAATAGTGCGGAAAAGTTGTAGATGTGCAAAACAACGACGTGTGCAAAATTTTAGACCCCTAGGTTGATTTCTTCGTGATTCGAAGGTCATTAGAAATTTTCGAAAATATGAAATATTAGCATACATATGAAAAGTATTCCCAAAATCCAATTAGTATTTTTAAAGGTCACAATGGGTATAACAACGTCATTAGAATATACGTACCGATTTCTAAGCTCTAGCGGTCTAGCATATCATCTTCACATATCAGAGAATCATCAGAAAACTTCAAAAATATGAGGTTAAAGCATATATGTATTTAAATATTATATATATTCAAATATATATATTTATAACAATTTCGATTAAGTAATTTTAGTTACTCGAGGGTCGCAATAGGTAGAAACCTCGCAATAGGTGGAAACATTATATCATCTCTACTATACATGTTGCGATTTTCAGAGCTCTAATATTTTCGTCTTCAAGGTATATTAAGAGTGTCACTCTAAAAATGACCAATACTCTTATAATTGCAACTTCAGAAGTTGTTCAGACTAAAGACTCTCTTTCCTAACTATTTTCTACAAAGATATCGAATTACAAACTACTTGACCCACATAACAACTGGCAACGTGTTAAAACCATCGAGTCGCAATCCTTTAATAAAATTGCAGAGGATCAAAAGTCATCATAAGGAAAATGCTGTTTGGCCATGCTATATACCTACAATACATATTCAGTGGTTTTGAGTAGTTATGGGTTTGTTTTATGAATACATCGCAACCGATAGAATTTTTAATTTTTAATATTTTATCTCTTCTTGCTATGGATGTTTAATTGTGCTAAATTAATTTTCACGTCTGCACATTATTAGATATCAACTCTTATTTCCCGAACGGAAACACGATTTTTCAGCAGCATTTTCCTTATGACAACTTTATTCTTCACAATTTTATGTATTGATTACGTCTCGCAGATATCAACGCGTTGCCAGTTATTATATAGATCAAGTAGTTTGTAATTCAATATCTATGTTCAAAGTAGTTAGGAAAGAGAGTCCTGATGGCTTATGTCTGAACAATTACTGAAGTTGCAATTCTAGGAGTGTTAGTCATTTTTAGAGTGACTCTCTTACCATGAAGACAAAAATATAAGAGCTCTAGAAATAGCAACATGCATGTATAGTAGGGATGACATAATAATGGTTTTTACCTATTGCGACCCTCGAGTAACTAAAATTATTATTGTGGGCAAAATTTTCAAATACGTAAATATATGCTTTACTATTATATTTAGGAAGTTTACTTATCATTCGCTAACACGTGAAGATGAGAGGGTATGTAGAGCTTAGAACATGCGTTCTAAAGATGTTTTTATGGTGAATACTCCACATTGTGACCTCTAAAATGATAGCCGATTCTTTTGGAAAATTTCCCTTTATATTATATTTTTCAATATTTTTTAAATTTTTAAACGACCCTCGAATCACTAAGGAATCAACCTAGTCGCCCAAAATTTTGCTCACATCGTTTTTTTTGCACGTCCACAACTTTTCCGGGCTATTGTAAAACCGAACTCTAAAAACTTAAAAAAACACTCCATCGTAATATCGGCCAAAGAGACACGGAAAAGCCACAACATTCTACAGGCAGCTCAATGAGCAGCACCTCAACAGGCGGCTGAGTTATATGCTCAGTGATCTGATAAATTAGTTTGGGTGGCAAGCTCTGCATGGCGGTACTTGTATGGACCACTTCTCTTGGTGTGTGGAAGTTCAAGTCTCTAAGCTTGTGGCTGAGACAGACAGCTTCATTTGTTATGGTTATCAGAGAACATTGTGCCCGTCTATACAGCTCCGGTCCCCTTGCATAACTAACCTCTCATGAACTGGGACTGTGCTCAGTGAAAGTGACAAGTCTAATTAGCTATTCATAATGAGGGCATTTCAGCAAGCACCGAGTCCCAGGCTTGAGGGGTATAGATTTGCTGGTGCAACACACAACATGCATGTGAGGATTTCGCCAAGTTGTATTGTTGGGTTATTAACTCGACATTGAGGTTAGTTAAAGGGGAATGTGGAATTCAAGTCAAAATTTTTTGGTAGACTTTATACGTGTAAAAATATATACTTTTTTACTTGTACATAAAAAATACTTGTAAATCCTGTTTATAAAACCTGTTGGTAGGTCACTCGAACTCGACGTATGTACATGATACCCAAATAGCAAGTTGAAACCTGTGAATCTCTTTCAATAACTAGTATAAGTCTTAGGCGTGCCAGCGAATGACATAGGCTATAGACATAGGAGATCAGCCGATGTCCTTTTACGTTAAAACTAGGACGTAAATCATTGAGTGAATGAAGGTCTAAACGATGTGTGCCCAAAGGAAACCCCCGTCGAGTTGTCCGAAGCCTGATTAAATTGGAGCGCTTTTCCAGCTTCTATAAATTTATGGCTTCTCTCCCTCACGATAGCCATCTAATTTTTAAATGCCTTCGCCATATGGCGACACGCCGATGAACCCATCAAAAACATTAAAGATCAAAGAGCTTGTGACCCAGTCAGGAGTTGACTTATGAAACTCGCCATGCTATATACGGGCATCTTATCTGAATGGCACGAATTGCACAATACCTCAAGTGCCCCCATTTAGACAAACGTAAATTTGTGCTCCACATAGAAATATTTAAATTTTGCAAGGGCTATTGCTTAGCAAAATTATTTTCACGTCAAGATCATTGTACAAAGGTATACTGATCAATGTTGTGGCCAGTATAATAACCGACGAGCAAAGTTGATCAATTTTTAATTCAACTGTGTTTTGTTGATTTATGAATACAAATTATTGTTTATGATACAAGAAGGATAGTCGCTTTACTAGCAGACGATTACAATAAACAAAGAGAATGTCATTTCAAGAGAATGCTAGTGTGGCGTAGTATATAAGCATCGATCAATTAGCTTTCATTGCATCTCATCGGCGGCTCCACTTACAGCAACAAATGAATTGATGGAGAGCTAAAACAATTGAGTCAATTTCTCTACATGGAAAAAAATATTTACTATCCAGTCTCCAATACAACGGCTAGGTTCAGATTGAGTCTGAATCTAGAATTTATTGCCGTATTTTTAATCTCACTGCAATCGCGACATCTGCTAATCTTGGCACCAGGATATACACGTCGCTTGATTGGAGGAGAACAACCCTGCTAACTCGTCGGGCCCAGAGGCTCAAGAACTCGCTCTTGTACGTGCAACTTGAGTGGCTTCATTACAAAGACGCAAAATAGAAGCTATAGGTGTTGGCTGTAAAGCCTTGAAGGTGAACGAGTCCCAGGGAAAATGGGGCTGTGCAAGGCGATGACATCCTTATCTTTCTACAAGAAACCTCGACAATCTCAGAGAAGCTGGTCATGATACAACCTTGGCAGGATCAAACGATACTTTGATGTTGATACTCGAAGAGATTAAGCACTCTCCGGTTGTGAAACAAAGGCCTTCTAAGTAGTGAACAGATACTCATGGCGTATGTTTAGGTCCTATCATTTGGTGCTCAAACAAAAAATAGCATGCATGTTTCTAGATATCGAATTCAGAGACGAGTAAGATCTCACTTTCTTTGAAGCTCCGTGCAAGTTGATTCGTATCAGAAGCCAGTGAAGTAGTGATCCTCCTGAGGGCTCAGATCCTATTTAATATAAGTCTTACAATTACCACCAGCCCATAACGACGATGACGTGACAAGTAATTGGATGGACTCTCTTTGAGACCGTTAAACAATTATTTATCTACTTCGAGTGTGCAAAAGATTGAAAGAAATTGTCCGCGTGAATAAACGAAATACAAGCATACAGCAACTTACGAATATATTAGATATCAAAAAGCTTAGCGTATTTAATTCCTCTTGCGCTCCTTTCTTTCGCGCTCCACATGAAGAGAATGTTTTATGACCATTCCGTACTGGCGAGTTGTTCTCACATCATACACAATTCCTTTGAGCGACAAGAAACAATCAACTTAATTAACAGCCACAAAATATGCATTCACGATAAATAAAATTTTTTACTAAGTGACTTGATGGAATTGTAAGCACGTCGATCAGTAAATAAAGATATTCACACAAAATTATTGTACTCGCTGTCTGATCGGATATGGGAAATTCACACCGGACAAGTAACCGATCCTTCACACTTTTCGAGAAAAATCCGAAAAAATCTGAAATTAAATTTCGTTTGAGCTTATAAGATGAACGGCACCGGTCGGACGTATACGTAGAAGGTATAAAGAGATGATAGTTTCAGGAGCAATAACGCGCAAAGTTGCAGGTACTGACGATACTCTAGAGCTAGATATCAGCGATTTAAATGTGCTTTAATTATATAAAAATTGTCCGATGTCAATCTGGCGTCTCATTATTATTATTATAATGCATGTAATTCAGACGTAATATTCACTCAACCTGATAGAGATTGATGACGAGTCAAAATTAATAATTAAATGCACGTTTAGTATACAAAATAGGTGGAAATCGATGTTAATGCATGAAAAAAATATACTACATAGATCACTGTTCGGAGCAGCAGGTTTTATCCGAATTTTTGGCTTTTCAAAACAAAAAGAACCATAACTTGCGAGATATTTCAAGCTAAAAATCATCCATCAATTTTAGAGCTGAGTCTTAAGAGATCACAATGCTTCTCCATGTCTAAATTTTTAAATCAATTTACAACGGTATGAAGCTTTTTGACGTGTTTAACTGCACCCACCGAAATTCACCCAAAGCCTAGTCGGGCCTATATATACAGCCTATAGATTTTCAGCACAAACAACCATTACCATCCAAACGCCAGATCAGCAATAGCCACCCCCGGATGACAACCACCTCTCTCTACCTTCCGCTCTTCGTGTATGGATGCTTTTGTATTTGCCAATCTTGGATCGTAAGATGAAGACCAAGAGCAGCTAGCTCTCCGTCGGTCGACCCCGCCAGCGAGATGGCACTCCGTGGAGTCGTAGGCACCCGACGACGTGCAGCAGACTGGATACATCGCCTGACGCCTGCTGACCTCTCTGCGTCGTCGGTGGAACTCTACAGAAGCCTACTGAAGCAGAGGTGAGTCGCAGTGCACTGAGATGGAGTGTCATGCTGGTCGGCTCTTTATTTTCAGTTTAATAAGTAGACACCTAAACATTGCGATCAGTTACGCTTCTGCCACTCGTGAACTTTAAGGGTGAATGTCATGCATTATATTACTTAATCATTCAATTATATTTACAGCTTCTATACCTCCGATTCTAGCATCATTCCTGAATATTAGATCCATCCAATTTACTAAGATCTAGTCTACAACATTGCAGACGTTCACTTCTCGTTCACCGCGTGTGGTGCAGTGCATGGCAGGACTCCAGCAATCCCGGCGCTCTCGGGACGCTTGCGGCTGTTGCAGGATGCAAGCGAGACTGCCCGGCTTGAAGCTCCAATCATTCGTTTAATAATTTCTTGAATTTCTGAACCGTGCGCTTTCTTGCACGCTCACTCGTTTGCGTTTTCAAGATTTCACGTCAAGGTTTCAAAAAAGTCTGAAACACATGAAATTGCGGTTATCATATTGAGTTTTTTTTGCAGCAGCAAACAATAAATCTTAAGTTATATTTTACAGGTTGTCATTCAGAGTTGTTGCTTACATAGATGTTATCGTGGAATTGAAAGTTAAAGCTATAATATTTTCAGATCGTTGAGAGCAAACAGTTTGTATGCAGTCATGTTTGTTGTTAGGCGCAGAAGGCGTTTCTGTTCAAACTTCTGGAGGCCGAGACCAAACAACACTCAGGTCTACTAAACGAGCTACGTCAATTTTTACTCGAAGTAATCGATGTTAACACGAACGGTTCAATAAAAAAAGACAGAAACCAACAATAACGATATTATCATTCACACTGTAACTGAAATGAGAAATGTTTTTCTTGTAATTCGGAACTGAGGAAAATATTAAGAAAGGAATACATTTCTCTGTTTTCTTGAACAGTTGGCAAATGGACAATGGTGGAGGACATTGATGCATGCTTAAGTTACCGAGTACGCCAGCATAATATCCAAATAATACTGCTAAAAAATAGGCGATTAACGAACTACTTTAGTTAAATCATAATCCAAATTTGACTAAAATTCAGTCAGTAAAATCAGCCTTTTCACGAATGCCTATAATCGAAGAAGATAACGCTAGTAAGCTTGACTTTTTGGTTTCCGAATCATGTTCCCGACATGATTCTGACACCATAGCTCCAAAGCTATTGTGCAATAGAGTAAACCCGTTGCCTAACTTATAAATGAAATGAAAAAGCCAATAAACATATGCATAATTCAAGTGTTAACTGCTCCTGGTAAGAAAAATTTTTTTCAGAAGATCTTCATGTTAATCTAAAATGGATAGAAGATCGACTTCTCTGCTGTCAAACTTGCATAAAAACCTTATACTGCGGAGCTATCTTACAGAACGATAATGATTTCTTATTGAGGGAAATTATTGATAGCTGAAATCCTATTATTCTTCAGACTCGCTTTAATGTCAGTGCATTCAGAATGATAAATGATGTTCATGGAGCTGCTCTGAAACATGATGAATTCAAGCAGTTCTCTCAGCCGTGGCCCTTGTTCGACCGAATTGAACAGTTCCCTTAGCAGCCTCAAGGTTGGCCCAACACTGTGAAGTTGGCAGCGAAAGGCATCGTACGAGGAAGGCTTGCTGTGCAAAAGTGATTCAATGAACGTTATACGCTCATCCATTTGCCGGAACTGACTCCGACATAAAGTGCAATCTTGCAGACGAAGCTGAACTATTTAGAGATGCTGGACTATTGGTCCGACTAGGAAAACGCTCAGGAAGATTTGCTTGGTACAACCACTTTGCAATTGTAAAATATTCGGGATGTATAGGTTGTTTGCAAGAAAAAGTAGCTTTAAAAAAATTAAAAAAAAAACGATATTGAGCATTTATAAATCCGAGGGTTAACCATCATACTATATCCGTAAAATTATTTTTTTAATTCATGGTTAAATTTCTTACCGTCCTAGCTATCCTAATATGTGCATGTATCAACTATTACCGTTTGGAAGTAACTATTGCATAACTACTAGCAAAAATAGATATTTGTACACATATTATATTTGTGCAACTATCCGCTTTTTATGTTTTAAATGCCCTCGAGAAATAAGTTTAAACTTTTAAAGTGGGCATCGATTATTAATTTTTACTTGAAGTTTATGATAGACAAACATTCACATGCGAGAGTTTGCCAATTGGTGCAAACATGCATTTAAATACAGTAGAAGGGAGTTCAAGAAAATCTTTGCAATACAATCTACATCGATTCAGGTCTTTATTAAATGATAAAAATAAAATATGTATATTGTCCATAAATATTATAAGTTTGTTTGAATTTCTAGCTAAATTAACGCTTGGAAAATGTAAAATTAGCTCCACGATTTTCATTAGTTTTCTCTTCATTTACTAGCGAAAATTGAAGTTTGGAGCAGCATTATGATCGAGGAATGGATTTATAAAGCCAAGGAAATGACTCCACTGACGATTCAAAAGAGCCATCAATTGAGACAAGCCGCCCTCAGGAACTCCCTTCGAAGTGCAATCAATTTGATGACGGAGGGCATTCATCAAAGCGGATCCAAACTTGGCTTGGCTTTAAGCAAGGCTTCACAAGAGCGACGGGCGAAGCACGACAAACTCCCGCATTATGGGGACTTTGAAAAATGGTCCGAAATTCCGAGCCTGAACGCATAACATGGAGCAGTTTCTCGTGTAGTAAATTTGCAGATAATTTCAAAACTGGCTTTGTTTTTACTCTAGCATGTCTATTTTCTTTCATTTTAAGCAAAATATTTATAGTAACTAGTTTATCCTACAATGGAGTGTTCTTGAATGGAGTGGAACGATTTCGCATGAACAGTGAAAATTAATCGAAGAAAAATGTGGCATAGATATTTCTTCCTTGAGCCGCCGGGTGCAGGTCAACGAAAAAATGCTGTGGGACGAGTTTCGAAGATTGACTTAAAATGGAAAACTCGCAGATTTTTATATATTGAATGCACCGAATAATTCTCCTATACCCTAAAATTTACAGCTCAGAGAGCTAATATACGAGTTTTCAGCCTGGACGAATTAACAATAGGTATATTTTCCGGTTACCATACAAATAAATTTTCATTCGATTTCATTCAAATTTGATTTTAGACAGACTGGACTTTACAAAATACATTTAACAGAAGAATTTTCTTTATTGATTGTTATTTATCACTAAAAATACTAACCATATACATAAAAATGTCAAAAAGTTAAGACCTTACCTTGAGGTCATGCTAGTGTATGTACGTAGTATAAGCATGCCTTCTACATTAAAGATTTTTAAGCCGTCCCCATAATGGTAACCAGATATATCTATTACATGTTAACTGAATCGAAAACATTAAAATTATAATTTTATTGGTTAAACTGCGTTTACGTGCCAACCATAATAACTGGAATCTCTACATAGCAAATAAACTCCCGAAAACACATATAGCATCAGTAAGTTTTGTAACAAATATACAAACCTACCTAACACGACGACCATCTTACTCAGAGACAGTGAACCTACCTAAGGCTCCTTTCATACAGGGCGGTAAATACTGCCAGCGTCCGACGGTATTTACCGCCGAACCTTGGCGGACATACGAAATGTGCACTAGCTGCTGTTCACACACGACGGCTTTTAACGCGGCGTAGAATTTGACGCCAGACGCCCGCGCGTGTCCTGCTGAAACTGCGGCGGTAAATTTGCCGCGACAGTTTAGCTTGCTATGCAATAGTATTCAATGTAATCTTTCACACTGGGCGGTTTTTCACGCCGACGCCACTACCTATTGTGGTACCTACAGGCAGTGGATCGGCGAGTGTGTATGCAGCTCCAGCTACTAATAGAGGTAATTATAATTAAACTCATTTCTGCTTGTTAATGAATGTAATGAGTGATGAATGAATTTTTTAATGACACGTTTTTGAACGTTGCCTCCCAAACAGTGTGGCAAACTCTCCTTCTTGCGGCCTTAAATTTACTATATTGTGAATCCAGCACCGCCTTCTTTTCTTCCTTTGCTGTCCTTTATACAGCAGGTATAAAAGGAAAGCCTTTTTTTCTTCACTCTGAGCAGCCATTAATAGACACAGTCAGGACCACTTGCGGAGAAAAGCACTGCAAGACATAGATTCCAACGTTAAAAACCGCCTCGTGTGAAAGATTGCGCGGTAAATACTGCCGCAGCATTTTTGACGCGCGCGGGATTTGCCGCCCTGTGTGAAAGCTGCTTAACACGACGACCATCTCACTCATAGACGCTGAACCTATCTAATACGACGGCCATCTCACTCATAGACGCTGAACCTACCTAATACGACGACCATCTCACTCATAGACGCTGAACCTACCTAACACGACGACCATTTCACTCATAGACGCTGAACCTACCTAACACGACGACCATTTCACTCATAGACGCTGAACCTACCTAACACGATGACCATCTCACTCATAGACCTGTCTCTTATACACATCTAGATGTGTATAAGAGACAGACTGACGTGTGTGAGGCGAGTGACGTGTGTGAGGCGAGTGACGTGTGTGAGGCGAGTGACGTGTGTGAGGCGAGTGACGTGTGTGAGGCGGGGGGCAATTATGAGGCATTAAACAAGACACCCCGCGCTGAGGGCGTGGGGGGGTTGGATGGAAAGGTTAGAAAAAGGAATAGAATGCATTACGTAGGAAGACAGTCAATACATAGATAATTATAATTATTTCCTTAAAGGTTCATTTCACATGAAGTAATTGAATTAAAATAAAATCTATTTTTAACACATTTTTTACGGATAATTAAATGAACTTGAAAAACGGTTCCGTGAATTTTACGAAATACAAAAAAGTGGCTGACACCACCATAGATAGATTTTCAATCATGTCCAATAATGTCTAGCCAAATTTCCGATGTTTCAATAATGTCAACCAAATTAAAAGTCTGCAAACAAATTTCCGTTCTAATTTTCAAAACATGCAAATGTTTTTGAAGATAAATAGAGGCTCGCCAAATGAGGAGAGTTTATGAACTTGATCTTTTCAAACAACGCTTAGTTAATGACTAATTCCATTTTAATGAAAATTGAGGAGAAATTATGAACTGAATTAACGTCGATTCTCCTTGCCATTCTATTAATCCTTCTCAAAGCGAATAAAATACCTCTTCTTCTAGCCATATAACAAAGAGAAAGCCTATCAAAACTCCACTGACTATCAAAGAATTTCCCTCAACTTCTCCCGGCGCTGTAGATGAAAGCTTCAATCACCAAAGTCTGGTAATGTAATCAAGAAAAGACAATCATCGGACGATAGCACTCGGCAAAACTCTCCCTCCATTGAACAACAAAAGCGATGGCGAGTTAGCGAGGCTCGTTGTTGACGTTCTTTCCGCTATTGTCGCTACAGAAGTCCTGTGCTTATCTGAACAATTCCTCAACAAGTTAGAAGTCCCATGAATATATTAAGCAGTACAAGATTAGAGCCCGTGTTGCCGCTCTACAGAAATGTCTATCGGGGCTTAGTTCTTGATAGAGCTAATCTGACTCTCGTGTAACCATGATGCAAAATTGTGGGTCAATTTTGCTCCCTTCAAGAATGTTTTTTCCACAGCTAGCATCATTATATTTTCATATAATAAAATGTTAAAATCTAACTGTCTTAGAGGGTATGTCAGAGTCGGCTTTCATGGGGCTTCATGCAAGAAGTAAACGCATGATGACCGAATAAGGGAATGGTCGGCTTACGTTTTAGGAGCCTTAAATATCAAAACCATGCACCGTTTTGCAAAGTAGCGTTCAATTTAAATGTTATGCGTTAAAATATGAGAAGAAAAGGGATGATTCTGTCTCTGTTCTTATTATGGTAGTGCAAAAAACTTTGTAAGAGCGATCGATGACTTGCCGACAGTTTGCTTCACTTTAACCGACTATTCTTATGGTTCTGAACACGTACATCACAACCGCCTTTTTGTACATCTAAATACGGGTCTGAGAAATCGTGCCGCTCGCAGTTTAGAACAGAATATTTTCAAATCGCACAATGAACCAAGAATTGCAGACCATCTTGTGCGCGCCCTTAAAAGATAAAGTACAAGCGTCGTGGGCAGAGCACCGTGCACAACTATATCGCCAGGACCGGAGCTCCAGTTCACAAGGTTGACGAGCGCGCACTCGGTTATTGCGATCGCAATCACGTCCAAACGGTAGCGCAACAAATTTGATACTCACAGGAAATTGGCTGGCTTGAAGTGTGTCGAATATTGCTTTATTGAATGCGACGTGCAGTTCCACGGCAACGAACGATCCTTTTCAAACGGTGAAATGTTAACGTGCAGCTCTTGGAGTTGTTCTCTCGGAGCTCGACATGTCCACGCATAAGAAAAAAAATTTTCGAACGATATTAATTTTAGATATTTCATCATGACCACAATGAGCGCACTAATCTTCTTACCAGGTTAAGCGAAAAGTTTTTGGAGTCAATACTGGTTAAACGGAAGAATAAATTATACAAAATCCAAGCCTCAAGCACAGTAGGGTGTTCAGCATTCCAGTGATTTAAGTCAAATAGGGTAATAAAAATGATATAAACCTCTGTTGAACGCTCAATTTCGGACAGTCTGACTGACCATTATCACAGGTCTGTAAACTCCTGCATCCACCATCAGCTAGGTTAACTAGCGAGCGGATCACGCCACTGCTCTCTGCAGTGACGTACGGGATATCATTTTCGTCCGTCTTCCTCACGAAGACGTCTTTGCTCTTCAATACAACTTTTATCCACAAATTTATTCCAATAACACAAAAAATGGCCCCTGTGCAAGCAAGAGTCGTCGCAGCAGGGGAGAAATCTTTATTAGTTGCGAAAGGAAGAATTTTTGGAGTGTTGACACCAAAAACGGGAAGGTTTTGGAGCACATTTTTTTCGTAACTTCAGTGTTGTAATAACTCGATCGTTGTGGCAGCCTCCGGGATCTGGTGAGCTAATTAAAACTTTTCAAGGGGCAGCTGAATTCTTGCGAAAGCTGACAGCATGCCAACGATATTACACGTTAATACTCTCGTCAGTGTGCGTTTGACAGCTAGCTCTGGTGGGCGCCTCAGAAGGTATATAATTAATAAAATCTTATGATTTACATCCAATATACGCCATTCTTCGATTCAACATTATAATTGTTACTTGAGGAGTGAACATTGCTATGGATATACATTTACAAGCAATGAATGTCAAAAGCAGAAACGGGCTTGCATTAATTTTCCTACAAATCAAACAGACCACGCAGCTTCAGCTGCGGTCACGATAAAATATCGCTATGTTAGATTTGAGTGCAGCTCAGTTAACTCTCGTTAAGTTTGTCTCAAAATAAAAAAGTTTTATATAACAATTGCGTTGACTAAAATTGCATAATATAAAGATAACATTAGAATTTTATGAATGATTGAGAAAACTAAAATGATCTAATTTCACGAAGCACGGCCTGTTAGATTACTGTAGCACCTTGACTCAATAGTTCAAACTTACCGCCAACACCGGTGCAGGCTCTTCAGGCTCGCCGATCGAGGGCGTCCGGCCGCCGGGCCTGTTACCAGACTGCTATGAGCAGGCAAATGTGCTCGCCAAAAGTCGGTGTAATTAATCACGGTGCCTCGCAACAGACTGCTATGGTATTTTTTTGTATTCATGTGTCGAGGGAAGAAAATGAAGCTAATATAATTCAGTGAACTCGAATTATGTGCAAGTCTCACAATATTCACGAAACATAATGCAATAAAAGCCACGGTTGAACCACCTTGATCCAAACTTTAATTTCGCTAAATAATCTTCACAGTAGAGCAATTTCGAACGATTTAATAACTATGTAATCATATAAACATGAATATAATAATAATAATATGCAGCTTCAAACGAATTCATAGACGAACTTTAGTGACCAACTTTTGGTGAATTTCCGGATGAAGTATTTGATAATGATTATATCTGACAGCGTAGAATCCCGCAAAGTCATTTGCCTAATTGCACAAAAATTATCTGAATTTTTGCGGTTACATTCACTTGGCGGATTAAATACGTAATATTTCTCCTTTTTGTCTCAGGTTATTACTAGTTGTCATGCGAATGGTTAAAAAAATCGTTTCACGCGTGAACAAATAGCTCATCTTTATATACCTATATTTCACCTGATAGCATATAACTTTAGTGAGGGAATTTTATATCTTAAAACTGACATAAACCGTTCGAAAAGGGAGAAATTCATTAGAACCTTTCAAATGTGTTTCGACCTTGACTACACAAAAATTGGAAGCGAACATAATACGCGTACATGGAAAGCGTACATAATACGCGTGCATGAACAGCGTACATATATAATACGATACTTTGGCCATACAGTCCCTGTGGGGACTTGATGTCATGATTAAATTGAAATTTGTCTAAAAGTCGAGCATTTGCTGCAATGAATATTCTAGTTCTGTACCATAATATAATAACTTGTTCATCAGGATCTATTGTGTATTTAAAGCCTTTTAATTGTATTCAAGCCTAATTCCTGATCAGATTTGCACTTATATTTAATTCAACTAAAATAACAGTATCCATTATTTCCCGCTGTAATATATTTTTTTCCGTACAATAAATTTATTCAGGAGCATAAACATTTCTGTTTGTCAAGTAAAATTTAGCAACAATATTTAAAATTTGTATTATAATACTCTGGTTTGATAAATTTTCAAGCGAGCATCTCGATAGTTAAAAAATTGAAACCAGTTCTTTTTTGATGAGCTTCATCACATGGCTCAACCGCGATTCTTTTCCAATAAATTTCTATCTCGTAAATCTGGTATAAGAGTATGGAAGCTACATGCCACAAGATAGCGCTATACGAGCACCTGTCAAGCAATGTGTCGAGCAACAAGTTGTGACGTCGTAAGGGTCGTTCGCTTTCTCCGGACCAGTAACTTCTGCAAGTAATTCTAATGATCAAAGTTGTGAAATATGGTGGCGAGGCCCACTGAACTCCCGAATTGACGATGCGTATTAGAGGAAACTTTTCTAATTTCGACGCCCATGATCGCCTGTAGCGGGCCCAGCTTGTCACCCATCATGGCACTCACAGCCGTGAGCCAGATGAACACATAATTCAACCTTTGCCACTTCCTTGCTCGTCGCACGATAAATGATACAACATAAAAAGTTTCGCTCACACCGAACAAATTTTTTCAGGCAACGAAGTGCTAGCTAATTCTTTAACAGGAAGACATGAATTTACAGGTATCTTCAATAATTGATAATCTTTAACAGCTCGAGTCTTATTATTTAATCCGGAAATAATCACTAATGTTTATCACATTTGACAAGTCATTGCTCCCAGTCTCCCACCCGTGGCATCTTTCGTTTTTAGGGCATGTCGACGCGTTCCAGGACTGGGACCAAATACCCGGTGAAAAATTTTTATAACTTGCCATATCGAGGAAAGTAACTCCACTCCATGCATCGATTAATCTGAACAATATACAAGTGCTGGTGGCTAGTGGCTCCCAACTTCAAATAAGTTAGAGCAATGATTTTGCTTTTGTAGGCTTCAGTCAAATTCCTGAAAATGTAATGCAATGGGAGCTTTAAAGTGTTCATGAGTAGCACCTACAGAACTATTTATTAATGTTCCTCAACGAGATCTTTTGTTTGTAAATTTAGATCTAGATTTTCATCTTTCAGTGTGGAGATATTTGGGGATGAAAATACTGCACAAATTTTTGAGGCCAATTGATACAATATTTTCCTCTTTACACACACGGTGACATATTAGATGCTCCACGGATATGAATAATGTCACCGAAAATAAAGAAAGACGGGTATGAAATAGCTCTTGCACAAATATTCTGGCAAGCAAAATGCAACATCACTGTTATAGTGATACTTGCGTGAACGCATGCATTTTAGTCGCAACGGACGCACGCATGCAAGTCTTTTGTTCTGTTTGAAGAACGACGCTGATCAGAAAATAGTTGAAATTTAACTTACTAAAGGATTGAAGGTCTAAAGAACCATTCATAGTTGTGATATTGTGTACAAGGACAAGTTCTTGAAGATTGGCTGGTAGAGCAGAGACTGGAGCGAGCGCAGTTCGCTGGCTTAGAAGATAGTAATCAGAGCCGCACTTCGTCTTGCTGACCGTGACACTCGGGGCCGAGATATCGCCTTGCTCAGCTCAAGGCTCTGCCCTGACTTTTCTCTAATGCTTTATATTCCGACACAAGTAAACTGATTAACTCTTCAAATTTTATAAAGCAATGCCAGGGATGTTCTAAAGTCTACACCAAACAGGAAAAATGTCGGTGATCATTTACGTATTAGTCACACGAAATGTGATACCAAACAGCAAAATGAATAGATTCCCAGTCCATCAGTAGAATTCCTGTGCCGAGTGATCACAATAATAATAATAAATTAATATTTACAAATAAAAGCTTTAAAATTCGAAAGAAATTTCTCACGCTGTCCTTGCTTGTTTAGGAGTCAACTGTTGGTTTCTAAATGTTTGTGACCTTACGAAAGGAGTTGAAATTTCTATTCCTTTTTTACCTTACCCGTGAATTCAAGACAAGAATATGACAAGGACTTGACTTGTGGAACTACACGTCGCTCACAAAGCCTGTTGTGAAGTGTTAGGTTACGTTAGTCAGAGAAATGACTCACTTTCCTAAATACAGTGAGGGGTAATAAATATTCGTACACTTGAAAAATCGTATTTTAATGTATGTAAGTACACAAACTGAACAGGAAAAGTGATTTAAATTATGTATAGAGACGCATAGTATTCAAAAATACTATCAAAAGAAATTAAATCTCAATGCAACAAAAAACAATCCAACATGTTAACTTTTCGGGTGAAAAAAGTATTCGTACAAAACAATAAATCCGCATTATTTTAATTTCATACTTGGTTGAATACCCTTTATTCAGCTCAACAGACACCAGTCTATTTCTATACGTCTCGACCAATGATTTGCAGATGCTGACTGGTATTTTATCCCATTCTACTTGGCACACCACCTTAAGATTCTCAATGTTTGTTGGGGACCTTTTCTTAATTTGAATCTTCAAATACCGCCACAAATTTTCAATCGGATTTAAGTCCGGCGACTGGCTTGGCCATTCCATAACGTGTACATTTCTATCAGCGAACCATTTCTTTGTGGATCTTGCAGTATGCTGCTGGAAAATCCAATCACCAGGTAGCTCTAGTTTCTCAACATTATTTTTGAATACTATGCGTCTCTATACATAATTTAAATCACTTTTCCTGTTAAGTTTGTGTACTTACATACATTAAAATACGATTTTTCAAGTGTACGAATATTTATTTCCCCCCCACTGTAGTTGACTAGACATGGGTTTATTAAAAGGGGAGCGTCAGGCCAAAATTTTATCTCGGCTATTTACAGACGGATCACTTTGACTTGGTACACATATGTAAAACCAAAAAATAGACAGCTTTTATTCATGTCAATTTTTCGAAACAAATGAAAGAAACGTGAAATGAAAACGGCCAAAAAAGGTGGTTCTGTAGAAATCTATCTCCTCCTAGAGTTTTGGAGTTACAGCGATGAGACATATACCATTCGATTCGCTAATTAAATTTTCTATCGATACGTAGCCTTTTTTGAATTTCGAAATTTTGTGGATGTGGGAGCATTTTTCCCAAAATTGTCGAAAAATTTTCGATTTTTCCCTATTTCCCCCCCCCCCCCAGTTTTTTCAAAATATTTTCAAAACTATAGCGAAATTCGAAAAAAGCTACGTTGCATCGATCGATATTTTAATTGCGAATCGAATGGTACATCTCCCATTGCTGTAGCTTCAAAACTCTAGGAGGAGATAGGTTTGCAGTGACCATAAGTTAACTTTTCAGGACAGCGCGACAAAGTCCCGCGCGCATCGAAATAGCCACTCAATGCAGCAAGGATACAAAACTAAGAGTTACTGGAGCTTGATTCCAGTCAAGGATGGTGGGAGCGACTGCTAGCACAGCACCCCGTACGACGCCAGTCGGGCTACTTAAGCTCAGCTCTAGCACACCCTATTTTTGTGCACTGCAGTTATTTCCCCTATCATAATTTGTTAAAGAACTCTCCCACCTCCCTCCCTTGCGGAATCTGTCGTGAACGCATAAATCAACGTACAGAGATGGTTTTGGTACCGTTGGATAGCTCATAATGTCAGCTTTAAGATGAGACTAAAAACCGGAAAAGCCAAAATCCAAAAAAGTTGACCAGACGCTCCCCTTAAGAGGCTGTACCGAGATCGCTGCAGTACAATTACGTGGAACATGTGCCAAATTAGTGATTATTCTCGATTAGAATTTAGATACGCTGATTAATAATGGCATTATTTTACCGAGCGCAATTACCATCGCATGGGAAGACTCGTGGTCCTCTAGTTAGTGTTATCAATTATTGGCCATTAATGAGTAAACAATTATCACCCAGCCGAGTCAAAATGAAATCATTCGTCATAAGAGATGTGAAATAAAATCACGATCCAATTTATACAAATTTGACCAGTGGAATGAACTTTGAAGAAATGGAATTTAAATACAGGTATGATAACAATAAGAAGCGAGTAAAAGTGAAAAGCGATTGGTATAGAAGATTCACTTCTATACCAATGTTGAACGTGATCAAAAGCGATTGAGAAGTAAATTTAAATACATGAAACAGAAGTGAAATTTTTTTCATAAAAGAATCGACGATTCAATAACGTGGCCTTTAATAAAGGGTCCCTTCATTGGAATCAAAAGATAAATGAAAATATGTAATGTTCAATCAAAAAATACGTCGGTATTTTCAAGAATTTTTCCGATCTAACAAATACTGCTTTATGTTCCTCTCACGATAAAGTCTATGATTGATCGATATTTTCCGTTTCTTCCAAAAATTTTATACGAGAGATTTTCCCATTCATATATAAACATACAGCAATCCCTTGATTAGCACGGTTTTGAATACCGCGGTTTTGATTAACGCGGAAAAAAAATTTGCGACCTACCCTTAATCTACGCGGTGCCAGTTTTGATTAGCGCGACTTTTTTTTCACAACGCATCATTTTCACGGTAAAACTCGGGGATTTATTAACCGCGTTAATCAAGGGATTGCTGTATAACTTTCGAAGTGAATGAAAATCGTCTTCGCGCACGCTGGTGTCCCTGGGTAATCTTTTTTTCGTCAATGGTCGCTTGTGAGCCTTGCCTCAGCCACAACTGACATGCCTGAGATTGTTGCGAAAATTAAGCCATATAAGGTTGGACCGTCTGAATGACGCTTGCCTATACAACCTTACCAATAGGTTCATGAAAATAAACCCATTGAATACCTCGCTAGCGGGTGTTGTTCGTATAATAAATGGTAGAGATGATTTAACAGTCTGATACGCCTGATCATCAAACACGATAATATTATAGTAAAGTAGACAACGAAAATTTTTGTCAAAATATTTTGAACATCATCATTAAGTTTCCCAAGAAACGAGCGTTTCTCAAAGGGTAAAATTTGAAACGAGTCAGGCATCGGACAAAATCAAAACTTGGCACAAGTGGGCGGTGTGGTGCGAAGTGCGTTTGGATGAAGATGAGCGCTTGATAGCATGTCATAAATTGCGGTCTTGCGCAAGACAATGGATATTCCTTGACCAAAAGCGCTAGGCTCGAGGAGATAGTGCGCGACTTATGGCAGCGAGAAATTCTTCCCATTATGCAAAAGGAAAATCAAACAATTGAAAGTGAAAGCTGCATTTTTTACTTTAAGGTTATGAACGCCAATAATAGTATTTTAAAGAGCCTTTAAAGGGACGACATCGAAGCAATGCTCGTCGATCACCAAAACTCTGCAAGAAAAGCGTTAAATATTATGTTTGAAATTTAGTCACTAAATCAGGGTTCCATTGTGCTTCAAGTTTTGTTCAAATTACCAATTGGCACGTTAAACTTGACTAATAAATTTAAACTTATTTATAAATTTTATCTTTTAGTTTTAAAGTCGGTTTCAGTTTTTTTCCCGAGAATAACCGTCAGTTTATTGAATGAGAAAATTAAAATAAATCTGATAATGTTGTTGCAAACAAAAATATAAATTTTTTAGTCAAGTATCAAGGCATAACTATTGACTGTTGAAACTAAAATTCATGCGACTTTATAGTGTCATTAACTCTGACGTAACAACGAGCGCAAGTACTATCTACAAGTATACATATTACATAGTTCTGGGTCTACAGGCAATCAAGTACTACCTACAAGTCTACGTAGTTCTTGGTCTACAGCAGACAATCAAGCACTACCTACAAGTCTACATAGTTCTGGGTCTACAGGCAATCAAGTACTATATACCCACAAGTCTACACAGTTCTGGGTCTACAGGCAATCAAGTTCCATTCAAGGAGAGAAGCGGCCGGGAAAACAGAACTATTATTTACAGCGATCATTTTAGAATGACAATGGCGCGACAGTTTAATACATGCCACATGCACAAAGGCAAAGCTTTTGAATGAACCCTTCACCACAAACGGCCCACAGGCCCGACCAACATTTGATCTCCACAAATAAGCAGCCTAGCCTTTTATGCGGAATTTTGGGAGCTGGAGGCTAAACTGGACAGCACATGTACATTAAATAATCTGATTCTGGAGTTTAACGTCAGTGGAAAGGAGTCTTGTTTAATCGAAAGAACGGAAGAAATTGGAAAGGGAATCTTAGATTGACGATGATATGAGAATATTTAATTCCGGGATTGGCCAATTGACGCCTATTAATGATGGAAAATTTATAAATGTAAAACATTACTTTTGTCAAAAGGTTTAGCCTGCCTTTGCTATATTTTTCAGTCAGAATTGGCAATTCAGGGTCACAATAAGAATGGCAATATTTACTTCATTACTATTATAAATATTATTTTTCAGTCAGAATTGGCGATTCAGGTTACTTGAGGTTTGGCAAAATGTACATATAGTGCTCGTTAAAAAGTTTAACGAAGTCTTCAGGTAATTGCGAAGATCACCTACGGTTACAGGCACGCTCTGCAGCCAAACATTAACACAGCGATATTGAGCATTGAATTTTTAGGGGCACATTCTGGGACCAACACAACAGGCATTTTCTGATATACGAGGGACGAATCTATCAAAGTTCGTAGCGTGGTTCTGACCAAACGCCAAAGAAAAATTCCTTCAAATAGAGTTCAAATTAAAGGACTTGATAAACTTTGGTCGGAAATAGCATTTTCTATCGACGTCCGCGCGGTCTTCCGGTGGAGCTTGGAGAAAAATAACAAACTTGGGTCGGGAGGATACGGAGTGCGGAGGTATGGGGGGTGCACTGTTCTGGTCGATGGGAACTAAAAATTCGGGTGAGTTCTGAAAAATTCTGAGGCTGCATGAGAGCTTATGAGGTGATCACGGACCGGAAAAACTCCACGTCCGGCTGAAATTACGTCCGGTGTTTCTGAACTTAATTGCTGTGACATTTAATATTGTTATATTAGTGGTATCTAGCCAGTCTGATCCTCTAGTATCACGTCGAAAAATTACATTTACTGATCCATTTTTATTCATCGTAATTTACGAGGCAAGAATTTTCTCGTCAAGTCTGCCTTTTTCAAGCGAGACATGAGTAATTTTCCCAAAAAATGAAAAATTAACACGGATTTGGATCCGCATTCCTCCCATCAACGTTATTGTAGGAATGCTATGCAGACTTTCATTAAACCTACCGTAAGAAACGTAAAGGCTATAAAACTGCGCCTCGCCAGGTGAAATTGTTCACAAACAAAACATCTTTGGTAGTTCCAATTATTTCCGGGAAGAAAATGATTGCAGGGTAAAGATGAAATAGATAAACTAATGCACTATTTTTCGGTAGGCTGAGTGCATCGCACAAAAAAAGTATCAAATGGCCGCAATTAGCTACTTAGCACCGCAAATTTGAATTCGTCACTTGACATCAAAGGCACAACTCTGTGTTAACAAGGACTGAGTACAGAAAGTGTAATCCAGATTTTTAACTAAAACCCATATATATATATGGCTATAAGAATCATTTCAATCTCATCCTTCATCTTTTTCCAATTGAATTCAGGAATTAAGTGCAGACAGTAATAAACGCACATCATTCAATCATGTAGGTTACATTTTCTGTTACTGAGAATTCATTAGTGAGCGAAAGTCTACCAAATGTTTGTTTATTTGTGCCATTGATGGACGCGTTGTTGATACGAGCCACTTCCGTATTTTTGTGCTCCGTTTTCGGTGCAGTGTAGGCAACAAAAAAACTCTACATGACGCAGACTTGTTCTCGTGATGCAGTGAGGGCAAAAAGAGCCTCACACATAACCACTGACTTGTACTCGTGACTGCGAGAGCTCTTTACCGTCTGCCAAATGCCAGCGCCACGTCACTTTTTGCCGCGTGCGACTGTCTGTCATAAAGTTCTGATATTTGCTACCTTATTCAGAGTAGACATGTGAGCAAGCCTCGACGATGAAGCATGGATGATGAACTATCCTCGGCACATATAGATAGACAATGGCCAGAGATAATAGAATACATTAAATTTCAGAGCTGTAACTCGCTTGTGGAACACAATCATACATATAAAAAGCTGGGAGTCGTGTGCATCTGATGCTATTTGTCCGCCGAGTAAAGAGCTATGAAAATTCATTCAGTCACCACGATGATGTAAAATGCTCATTTTCGTTACAAAAATCCTTACATCGTCCCGGCGTATCCATGTTTCTGAGAAGGCTCATTCCTAAACACGTCGAGTTATTAGTTCAGCAGTCTTTCAAAATTACTTCTACAAGAGAGCAACAATAATTAAATGGAAATTCCCCATTTTTGGACCTGCGTGAATAGCATATTTTATCATCTGCATGAATGAAAGTTCGGCCTTTTCGATATGTTGATTATACCATGTTTCAGGCTAAACTTCAATTACAGCCAAACAATTAATTTAATATCTTCAAACACATTAATAGTCCCCTAAATACATATTAAGGTGTGTTCACCGTTTCAATTGACAAAAGTATGAAGCTGCATCAAATAGTTGCAGTAAATTGATCATTATTAATCTCAGGCAGAAAGCTGGCCATCCAGACTAAGTCTCAGCTAACGCCTTCATCACGCGCGCGGAGTTGAGGTACCCGCTGAGTGGACGACGTACGAGTCAATTTTTTGGAGATTGCCAAGAAGTTTCTATCATGCAGCGAGACTTTGCTCGTGGCCGCGAGTTCATCAACAGCTGGATATGTTTATGTCTAGGCAGAGTAATCAACGATTCTGTAGGAGTTGTCAGCGCGAGATGAAATCTCGAGGGACTGTCCAGTAGTGAAAAAATATAACTCAATGATATGATGCCGTAGTGCCAACATAAAATTACGATTAATTTTAAAGAGGTTCAAGCCCGGATCATCAGAGTGATATTAGAATTATTATTTGTGAACAGACGGGACCAACATTGTAATACAGATAGATTATTTAAGCTCTGTTCTAAATTATTGAATCAAACAATAAATCTTCTTAAAGCTATTGAATCAAACAAATAAAGTTTATCTATTTGTGAAGCGAGACACATGGGCCAGCAGCCTTCATGACCGAAATAAACTCTAGGCAATAATAAACGTAAATCAAAACAAAGTTGACACCAGGCAACTCTTTTCGGTGACGAACGGCACGCACATTAATTACGGCGGTCACTCGGTGTTGGACCTAAAAACACTTGGAAGACAACAGGAATCGGAGCGATCAAGACGATGAATTATCAATCGAAATAAAAACCATCCATATTAATAAGGATGTGTATTTTGCGTAAATATTGATTATTAATGATGCTGAGATGGTAAACACAATTTTAATTTTTGAAAATGGAAGTCTGAATGAATAATTATTACTCGTGGGTTACGATTCGCAATGACGCACAGTTTCCATAAGTGATTCACAAGATCTAACACTCAAAACTGCAACACTTCTCGGGCATCTTTCACTTATTGGAGGCACACAAGTCCCAGAGAGGGACCGGCAGCGAGGTGTGGCAGTTCAGAGCTCGTTCAGTCGTGTCACTTACTGGCGTGTTTGGGGCACTGCAGGGAGTATCACTTCACCACGGAAGTTCCCAGCTAAATATATATACCTATATATAGAGGCGAGGCAGAACAAGCGATTATCGATGTCCAATTGGAGGCGACGACAAACCAGGGTATCCCATCGACAGTCCCTTCCCCACTGAACTCAAATATTGACTCGCTGTCTGAGCTGTTGCTTCAGTTGTACCGGCTCAATGGAGGCGGCGTGGCGAGCCGAAATTGAGTGAAGAAATAACGTTGAAAGTGCAGCCGTAGGCCTAAAGGAAATAGAACTCGTGAAATGCATATGTTTTCTTTCAGTCTTGATAACTGAGCTCATTATCAACATTTTCCGAGATGTCTGATAAGTCTATGTTTTTTTTTTTTTTGTTCTTATCGGTAATCAGGACAAAGCTTTCGGGATCGTTTAGCCTCGAGTGAAATTGATTATGCCACGCATTATTTCACTAGCCACACTATACCATACAGTGACACCTTTGCACGTAACACCACACCAATCCAGCCATACAGCCATCATCACATCACCACAGTTACACCCATACAGCCATCATCACACCACCACAGTTACACCCATACAGCCATCACCACACATCACAGCGGCGTCGGCAGCTGCGGCCAGAATTTCTTGTATCGCGGCGCAGTGGCGCGTCAAACGCCCTCACAAAGCCACTCCAAAAGCCACACAAAAGAAGCGCACCGCACGCCACATCGCCTGTCTGGTGGGTGACGTGAGCGCTACATGCTGTGTAGTGAGCGCTTCATGTGGTGTAGTGAGCGCTACACGCGGTGTAGTGAGCGCTACATGTCTAGATGTGTATAAGAGACAGACGCTGCTCCGCTCCTCTCTGAACTATTATAATGGCAAGCCACTAGACAACGCTGCTCCGCTCCTCTCTGAACTATTATAATGGCAAGCCATTAGACAACGCTGCTCCTCCAACATCGGCCTCTCGAAACCACAAGCAAGGTAACAATATACTCCTGTTCCATTACTAGCAAATTAATTTTGTAGCCTTCAAATGAGTTAAGTGAATTACTTTAGGACTGATTTAATATAATTTACAAGTCTGTTTTAATACTTCCATATAAACATTCCACATATTTGTTATCCCATTCTTCAGGAGTTTTGTCTATCATCAACTGTTGTTCCCGTTACCATGAGATTATTGTCGCTTGTCTTCAAGGCCATCAGAAAAGTGTTTGTTATTCATTATAAGGAAGAACCACACAGTGTAACACTTAAGCTCAAGTAATGTATTAGGCCAAAAGAGTTTACAGTTCACGGTGACGAAATCCTGACCCCAATAATTGCAGGGCATGAATGTCCAACACGCAGCGCCAGATTGTAAAATTTCGCAACAACGTTCGTAAGCAAATTCCAAGAGCATCTAGCAGCCTTCAAACTCCCTTTTTGAGCATTGTTGCTACGTCTTTTTCCTCCAGACCCTCGTTTTCTTCCTGCAGCCTGTGAAAAAACACTATGTGAACTAAATATTTACAAAAAACATTTTGTTTACCTAATGATATTCTGGTAAATTTATATTGATAGGGCAGAATTCGAATGAAATATAGTATGAAAAATCGACATCTCTAGTTTTCTTGAAAAGCATTGCAAATCGTTCCACTTGAGCTTGAAGATTAAAATTCGAGTACGTCACAATTATTTTGTAGCCTACTAGCGATAATCATTATCACGCCATATATGCATATAACAGTTAACACGATCAAGTAATGTTTATGATTAAACAAGTTCGGCCCAATTTGTTCGCGAAAAAGCTTGACAAATGAAACATTTCTGGTTGACTTAAGGCAGATCTAATCTCAACATGTGGGCTGAAATCAACACTCTCAACATGGACTCATTTCAAATGTTCTGGGAGTTCTTTCAGCGTCGCTCAGTTTGTCACAGTAAATTATGCAAGTTAATAACTCTGGAATGCGATCACGAGCGCGAGTATGCACAACACATGCAAGAATGCAAAGCTGTATGTTGGACCCATCGCACTACAGGTGTACTCAGCATGGGCCAAGTGTAAAAGTTTTGTTCGAAGATAATACAACAGGATTATCATACTAATGGCTACTGCATTTATTGTATTTCTTGTTTGGGAGTGCATCGAAGAATTGCCTTGAAGCTTTTAGATTGTTCTTTGTTGGGAATATAAACTAAGTTAATCAATGATGTGAGGAGATACATATACTTGCCTGGCAACATGTATCGGCACGGCTACGCTCGAAATTATTTATTATTAATTAAAAATTTTGTTTCGATCTGCACGATGACTTGGGAAAACTCTTCGTTCTTGCAAGTGAAATAATAAAAAATTGCTAAAAAATATAGAAAGATTTTCTCTGATTGCAAATGGCTCCGTTCGAATATTAAGCGACCAAATTAATTTTACAGAATAATTTCAAAACTAAATGATACCTTTAGCTAGGCACAACCAATTCTAAGCAGACCAAATCACCGGCTATGTCATAAGAAATCAATTGCCAATATTATGGACAAACAAGACTCCTATAACTAGTCGAAAAAATGAAAATTGCCGCGATTTTTCACTGAATAGGATTTCTGAGTATATTGAAACCGGACGATTTTCAATCGCGTTCGATTAGTAAACGTAACGTCCGCAACTCTCACTCGCATCACTGTCTAATATGCCGATGCCATCATTTTCATCAAAGATTTCAAGCTCTTTGAATTTTTTAGCCAAGACTATAGCAGTTAATTTCGGTACCTTTTGGCTCTTGTGCAGAATAAGGCTCATTGTCATAGAATTCTTGTCATACGATCCAAGCTTCTGCAGGATTGCTTTTACCACTGTATCAGCCAGTGTTGTAACCTGGTGCTTTCTCCGGACCAGGCAGGATTAACTGTGAATAACAAGAGTTATTGTTGATCGAGAAAAAATCGAAGTTGCTGCGACTCTAGATGCATAGATACGTCCGTAGTCGTCTAGAATCTCATGCGCAACCGTCGATAAGAAACAATATGCAAAACAGCAAATGATGAGCGAGTAGAAACGTCCATAGCAGATATGGTAATGAGTTATCCAAGGCCGAGGAGTTCATATAGTCAAATTTGAGCTATATAGGCTGAAATCAGGTTTAGCGGGATCGGACCAGGCGTCGATTAGTTATCCTGTTCACTTCATTAAGGTAATTGCAAGAAGTTGTGGAGATAAACACAGCCGTGCCGCTCGTAACACGAATTGATGACCCGCTACGACGGCCACTTACAAACTCAAAACTATGAATGCGTTTCCATATGCCACGCGGCGGCCTCTTTGCAGCCATTTAATTATCTGGAATTACTGCTTTGTGCTGCGGCCTCGTACACACGATGACTTCATCCAAAGAGGCTTTGAACAGTGAGCAAATATTATACATAAATTACGTCAACATTACACAGGTTGCATTATATTAAAAACATTGACTCGAGACATATTGGCATGAGCTAAAACCCGATCATTTTCTAAATACAACTGCTATGAGTCATCAAAATGTTTACTTCAGTCGCAATGAAAAATTTCAACATCATTTGTACAGTATATTTTCTGAAAACTGACGTCAGGAAAAGCAACATGATAGAGATTTATTTTAGTTCGGCGTTTGTATTTTATTCCGTTGATTTCTTTGGCTCTGTCGATTTTCAACTAACATTAACATCAATAAATAATTGTCACATATGAAAGGCAAATCATAAGAAAAATTCATGGTAGTCAATTTAATTTAATAGAGTTTATTTTTGCTTTACCATTGAATTAGCTCAAACTCTAATTAAGAAAAAAACTCTAAAATCGAAACAAAAGTTTAACAACACGGCAGCTGTCTAGCTGGCGCGTTAATATATGCTCCTTTTATCCATGAACTCAACAAACGACAACAATTGCATATCAAAATTATTTACTGCTTCCTAAGCGGATGTATTTTTATCCCCTGAAATAGGAAAGAATGATTAAAAAAAGTTATTTTTCTGGTTGGGTGCAGTCATTAAGTCCTCCACAGATTTATTTACGCATACAACATCCGAGCAAATGCCTTCAAGGCCGTGGGATAAATTTTTTTTCAAGAGTTAGAATAAAGCTTCAACGCCTAAACCGAATAAAACGGAGGAAATAAATTCCTCGGAAAAAATTCCAAATTAATTTATGTTCACATAAACTTGCCGATTAAGCTACCATGACTATAATTATAAGTAATGCCTTAAAATTATGGCGCCTGAAGATATCCAGCGAACTGGAAAGTCTTGAAGAGTTTGGCATATTCACGCGGTAGCATCGAGAAGAACTTGAGCAATTTGTTCATCGCTGGCAATTACGATGAAATACGATAAAATCATTGCATTTTCTCCTTTCCTGTGACAAACATAAACGGATAAAGATATAAAAGTTTCATCTATCATCCATCTTTGTTATGGGTTCATTTGAAGAAATAATAATATTATTATTATTATTTTTGTTGAATAGATCTAGTGAAATCTCACAAAACAGGCGAACGGTGCTGCGGACATTGGGTTGTCACAGAAGGCTTCTAGATACCATTAGAGTTGATAATAGTACGAATGACACCTTTGTTCATTGCACTTTGGCATAAAAAGTGAAAGGCTTGCAGGAAAAATAAAACATTGCATATATATTGTTTGATTTGTATGAGCGCCAAATAAATAATAGACGAAAGAGCAGCTGAAAAAAGTTGAAAGTTTTTATATATAAAGTAAGATCGAGAATTTGGAAATAGCTTTGAGAAAGTGGACCATTTCCCAATTTGGAAACTATGAAAAAAATAAGTAACAAAATATCAAGGATCGGAACTTTACTCAAGCCTAAAGACAAGACTTGAGGTGAGTGACTGCGAGAGTAACCTGGGAGGAAACATCCGTGCTCGTCGCTGCGCACGCTGGAGGGATCCTGCCTCACGCGGCCATGAGTGACGTGTGTGAGGCGAGTGACGTGTGTGAGGCGTTCACTCATAGACGCTGAACCTACCTAACACGACGACCATTTCACTCATAGACGCTGAACCTACCTAACATGACGACCATCTCACTCATAGACGCCGAACCTAAAAGAAAAATCACCCAAAAGATAGTTTTTCCCGGTGTTGTGTGAAGAATTTTGGGCGGAAAGCTGCAATTTTCATGATCGTGACGAGTTGTGAAGTGTAGGCGAGCGAATGATTATGAAGAATTCATAGGCACACACTGTACAGAAATGAATTATGAGAGACATCACACGAGCGTACCTTGTGAATAAAGATTCATTATTATTTATTAAATGAGCACAATGAATTGTGCATCGCGCATTGTGCTCGAAACAATTAGTTTTTAATTTGATTGTAGAATTTCCTTAATATATATTTATTTCCGTTTAACACTAACATATTAGCATCATTGCAAACCTCCAGTGGATTTAAGCAGGAGTTTTACAAATTATTCACAAGATTAACGGTATAGGGCAGTAGTTCCCAAAGTGGGCGATATCGCCCCCTGGGGGCGGTGGAAAGATCTGGGGTGAGGAAGAAAGGGGCAGTAGGGGGGGCGGCAGTCCGCGAAGTCGAAGTCAGAAGTTCGTACGTTTGTTTGACGATTTGTACACAACACGTGCAGAACATGACTCAGACTCGAATAAATTTTCACGAGCTAAAAATCACCGTTTGGTAGTTAGGAATTTATTTTCAAAATTTCGTTCGAATCTGTTCAGAAGTTTGGAAGAAATTCTTTGATCAATGCGAATTTCGCCCCGTATCGCCATAGTACTCCCGAATGAAGGTGAAATTTACAAATTTTTCACGAGCTAAACATTACCGTTAGGTCCTAATGAATACGTTTTCCAAGTTTTATCGAGCTGCGTTCATTAGTTTGGGAGATATTCTTGGTCATTGAATTTGGAGATTGGCCGTGAGACCGGCTGCGATACCGGTTGCGAGTCCGGCCGTAAATTTGTCCGATCCGTCTTGAATTTCTAGTGCTGAAACAGTTAAAACTGTAAATAAATATATTGATTTACTAAATGGGGGATCTATTTGTGAAATACTCATTTGTGTTTAACCTTTCTCGCTTAAAATTGCAGCGTACTAAATATCAAGAAAGAGGTGTTTGTTTTTATGTGTCTGTCGGGGGGGGGGAGGGGCGCTAGAGATTCACTGGGGAGCGAAAGGAGGCGCCAGCCTGAAAAAGTTTGGGAACCACTGGTGTAGGGGAAAATAATATAGGAAACTGACGTAAACCATCATTAGAAAGCAGTAATGTGAGAGATACATTAACATTATGTGTCGTCAAGGTTGCTAACCCATAAAACTTCAAAACCTGCTACCTGATCAAAACTTTTAGGAAACGCAGCTTTTGTTTGTGAACCTTTCGTTGAAAATAATACCAAACAAGGACTTAATTTTTTATACTTGTTCATAAATTTTCGGATGATTTCCCGAAATTAGAATATAATCTTACAGAAAAAGATAGAGTCAAAGGACATGGAGTCTTCAGTATCCATTTTATTTCTTATCTGTACGAAGGTGATCACATAGCAAATGTGATCGACGGCTACCGACCCTGCGGGCAATGATATGGATATTGCAAGTCATATCCACCACACACCGTGCACCTCGAATACGAATGAGAGGTCGCTAGCTCTCTTGCGAGATGTAAATACATCGATGGAGCCCCCCGCTACTTGCTTGAATGCCAAATGCGCCTCTGCTACATCGGGGGCCTCAAATTATAGGTATCAGGTTACCTCGAGCGTACCTAACTCAGAAATATTGCTCAATAAATCAGCCTTTGCGAGATACATGCAATTGAAATTTGTCGCAAGCAAACATACTCAGACACTTCCCCAGCTCAACGAAAAAGAGCTATGCGGAATACAGAATTTTCACTATTTAGCTCGTAAACGAGCAAATATATTTATTGAAAACCGATTACTAACATAAAGAAACAGATTGGAGATAATGGCCACTGAATGGCGAACAATATTCCGCCCCTAATAGAAATAACTTTACGTCATTTCGATGATAAAACGACAGGTAAGGAATATATTAGGAAATGGTGCAGCCCCTTTCTTCACGAGAGTGATTTCAAAGACCCTGATGAGATGTTGCACTAATAGATCCCTTGTACGCTGACTCGTGATCCAAGGGAGCGATGTCAACGGCCCTGATAAGATGCTGCACTTCCCTCGTACGCCGACTCGTGATCCAAGGGAGCGATGTCAACGGCCCTGATAAGATGCTGCACTAATAGATCCCTCGTACACTGACTCGTGGTTTTCAGCAGTTTGTAGTGCACACTTCCCTGCACGAGGTCCATTTTACAAACGCCTTCATGAGTTGCTGGGTTTTCAGCGTCTGAGTCGACATAACACTTTTATCTGGTTATTTTTTGAAAATCGTGCTTAGTATTGCTCAAACATTTAAATATTTTTTAGGGAATTTTAAGCCACCGACAAAGAGTCGAACGCAGTTTGGAAGCATTACAGTTTTCAAGCATTGTGACGATACAAATCAGGTTTGGTTCTTAATCTACCGTGAAAATGGTTGTGCGATCGTCTAATTTTAAACACGCTTTCACCGGACTCCCATGGCCATGTCGTTCGATAAACCAGCCTCTCATTACTTCAATCCAACACATATGATATTCGGAATCCTCGGCCTCCATATTTATTTCAAGATGCCTCAAGAAAGTAGAACGATCATGGAAGTTGTCGAAGACGGCTATCTATCCCGCGAACTAAAGAAAATAGCCGCTCTCTTAAACATGGGAACCATGTTACACATTCAGATCACATTCGTAGCTATATTACTACCCATTATTAACCGCATTTCTGTGAAATTCTGTTCGCCCTTCCATCTCGTCTGTTGTTTATCGATCTTTGAATGTTTTTTACGAAACTTCCTTCACCAACGTGTCGCACGTAGGAACTTCCTCGAGCCAATCTTGGGAAGGAACTTGATACATGGTGTGCTGAGGATTGCAATCGATGAAGCTGATATACTCGTAGATGTATTCTTCGGTCTGAACTGCAATACTCTTTCTGCGACGTACGTGACGGAACAACAGGCAGGAGCATGCACATAAGGTGACCAGAACCAGTAGGACAGAGGCTGTGGAGAACAAGATCAGTTAGCATGCTAATGGCTAGGAACTGCAGTCCATCACGTCTCTACAGGTGAACCAATTCAAAGAGTCACGATGCCTCGCTTCAACGTACCCTCAGTCATTTCTATTTATTTGAGATTAGTAAACATCTTCGAAAAATATTCTTAAGTAGTTAATGATATTGTTCTTATCAACAACTAGAAGGCTTCATGGAGAGTAGACATTAATTTCTGACTTTTGGTTCAAGGGAGTGCGCACTAAAAGGAAATCCTGCGGGGCAACTGTATAGGCTCCTGATGACCTGTGGTATCTTGTGTACGGACGGTAGCGAATAAGCACGTGAACACATTTTTGACGCAACAAAAGAAGTTGGTATTCTAATTACCAACGCATTTTCTATCGAAAAAAGTGGTAACTCCTGAGCGTACTAATACTGTTTATTTAGATACATTTTAACATGAAGTATTTCAGTTATATTTCATATTATTTCAAATTTTGATCCATATTTTTACAATTCTAAACGAAAGCAAACGTTAGTCAGGAATTCCAATACAACGTAAGCTCATATTTCACGGTAATGCTTTCAGATGAGAACTGCTACAGAGATGTATATTTATATATATTTTTTAAATCAAATTCAGAAAAAGTCACGAAACACACTAAGAAAAGAGGCTCAGCGGGAGTTTATAATAAAAATGCCATTACAAATTTTTGGTACCTGGAAAATGCATGCCCCCAAATAGATATTGCTAACTGAGTGTCTACAGAATAATTGCCATTAGAATAATACTGAGCGCTCGGAGATGCTCATACGCTACGCTAATTTTTGGCACGATTTATGCAAGGATAAATCAGAGAAGAGTTGCAATGGGCCGCACTTAAGGAACCATTATCATTCATGGCTCATAATTGGCACTCTCCCTTATACTCTCTCCCTCGTTGTCAGCCGAGACCAGATCTGTCGAGACTCGGTCGTTGCACGCGAGATGTGTTGCTCATTGTCATGGTCTCGGTGCCATCTCGACGAGAAAACTGTCTCGTGAGTCCTCGCTGATTGCCAATCCAAATGTCATTTTGCTTCAACAAGACTCGATGTCCACACCAAATGAAACACAATTCCAGTGTCTGGTTGGGCAGTGTTACTTCAGTTCTTTCTGCGCCATGCCGTCAGTTAAAATCAATCTGATTCTGGTGCCGCTTGGTTAGCTACCGCCTACGCCCGATTTCTAGCATGATGCTTAAGCATGAGGCTGTTCAATACTATGAAGTTGAACTCGATAAATGAGTCGAGTGTGATAGATAAAAAGAAACAAATCTGTCTGATGAATTCAATTGTTAATTAATAAAAGTGCGAGAAAGCTCGTCTTTATGCCGGAAAAGCTTTTTGTTAAAGCGAGTATTGACGTGTATTTGCATAGTGAGGCAATAGCCTCTAACTCACAAATGCTATTTTTTGAACATTACGTTAAAATTATTACAAACTACTTTCTCACGCGCACAATCAGAATTTATTTACTATGCGAAGTTTGCTCAATAGAAAAATATCAATGTTGTATCAGAAAATATGTATTTTCTGATCAAAGACTATTTATTTGAAAAAGTATTAGATTTAAATTTATATTCAGATATTCATCTAATGCCGGAGCTCAATCATTATCTTAAGCAGCTTATCACCGAGAGTTAAGGTATTGAAGAGGCAGCGAGGCAGGCTCGAGGCCTTGGAGTGCGCGCTAAAAAGAAGGGAGATGGGAGAGCCCAGGCTGAGACTTTATCTCTTAATTGCATCGCTGAAGGAGAGTGAATATCTGAAATTAATTTACGCCGCATTGGCTCTAAAAAACGACGGCTACTCAATATATCGGCCTTTTAATTGCGTCCTGTCGCACTTATATGGAGACAATTTTTTTCAGGAACGACGGGAGTGAAGCAGCGAGCCTATTTCAGTTGTATAGAACTTTGGTCAAATTAACGTCTCCTAGTAGACAAATTAGCTTTGGGCAAAAAGTTTTTTCAGACATACGAAGATTAGATGCCTAGCAAAACTTTCAGATAATGCTTAAAATGCATTCATTGTTTAATTCTAGAATTAATAGACAAATATGTCGGAAACAAAACTAAAATGACTTGGGCCTTATTCTCCCTCTAGACATTTCCATTTAGAAATTAGTTCACTCATGAGTGCTTCACACGAAAAGATGAATTCAGGCCTCTGAGGATGAGCCTAAAGTAGTAACATTAGACGAGCAATATCAGCGTTCGTCAGCCTTGAGTTGTACATGCACACCGCAATATTTCGGGGAATTGGGTGAAATTATCAATACTTATATGTATATACCTGAAATTATCTAATCTATTTTAATGTATATGCATAAGTCTAATAACAAAATACGGGGTCGTCGATCGATCTGATAGTAATGTTTATATTTATTACCTTAGAAAGCAATAAAACTTCTTATTTTTCTTTGCTCCTCTTTTTTCTTTCACTATTAAATGATTAAATTGGTATTTTAAACATCGAAATCTTCCACCGATATGAGACATCCTCCAACTGAAGCTAAAAACACATATACGAGAACATCAATCCAAATGCAGGCCAACAAAATTATAAAAAATAAAATTTAAATTCATTTTAATTCCCCCTTTATACATTGGGACATTACTAATGCACTAATTTTTAACATTAGACAACTTTAATTTTAAATCACATCACTTTAAATTAAATATGACCACTAGCACCTTCAGATACAATAACAAAATAAATTTTGTATGTCTGTTGCTTGACTTATTTCCAGCTTATATATCACTGAGGTCTACAAATAATGGCCGCAGGACTTTAATTCAGTTCTAGAATGCGTGGCACAATAACTCCTCATAATAATACGCTCGCTAACTGCGTGCTGGAGGACTGCCTGCAGTTTCAATCAGCGTTCGTTACCGAAAAGAATGGACAGAACTGAATCACAAATGATTATTTCTGTTGCGGTGAACTACTCAGTTTAAAAAGCTGATGTAGGCTCTTGATGGTAAACCCGATGGATGCATTTCTAAAATCGCTTTCGGTATGAAGAGGGTGAACGGTAAAATTCCGCCCCCTAAACACTCACGAACTGCGGGTATGTAGTACTGAAAAAGATAGAGACACATTAATTGCATTTGGTTATACATTTTTCATTGTCATAAATATCCAAATTTCTGCTTAGAGGTTAAGAAATAAATGAAGAGGTTTAGAGGTTCCATTGTATTGGAGCTCCCACGTCGCCGTTGGCTGTGCAAGTGTGTTGCGTGGGGCAAGTGTGTTGCGTGGGGCAAGTGTGTTGCGTGGGGCAAGTGTGTTGCGTGGAGCAAGTTTGTTGCGTTGCCGCGTTCCTTCTTCGCTTTAAAAACCATAAGGCTGAAAAGGGAACACAACTTGGACATAGTGGATCACAAATCAAAAATTTATAGAGAATCTCGAAGTGTTGAATCGATTCACATTATTGGTACTGAACGGAAGCACCTCCAAAGTTCTTTTTAGCCGTATGAGACAGCTGGTAACAAGGAACAGAGAAATTTGCCAGGTTCGTTCACGGCTAACAATTTTCTTATTCAGTTTCTGAACTTTCACCAATAACAGTACAAGATAACATTTATATTGGAACTGAAATTTAAGAACAATATCCTTACCATATATGTATATATGAAAATCAGGAAACAACAAGAACAGAATAATAATTTACCCACCGGGATGTTTCCCAATTCGCATATCTATTATCGAGCATGCAAACGATCGCTCAGTTGTGTCGCGAGTACGGCGGTTAACGGCCGTCGTTAAGTGCAACTATTACAGCTTTAAAAATGCGTACACGATAATAGTACAATTAAGCAATGTCCAAAGGAGGGACTGCCTCGATCGCACTTCTCGCACGATCGTTACAGCGGCTTCTGTGGCGTCTCTGACCACCGGCTGGGACTAGTTGCTAATCCTCGGCTGGGATTAGCCGCTCATGTGGCTTTGCTCTAACCTGTTAATTGCATGCCATTCAGTGGCATCTCTGACCGCCGGGACCCGGCCTCTCCGACTAAGATAAGCTGCTCCTCTCTTGCCTATTAATTGCATTTGCATGCCATTCAGTGGCATCTCTGACCGAGGGGCCGAGCGTCGTTGGCTTGAATTAGCAGCTCCTCTCTGAACTATTATAATGGCAAGCCATTAGACAACGCTGCTCCACTCCTCTCTGAACTATTATAATGGCAAGCCACTAGACAACGCTGC
>NW_025947366.1:0-572 GCF_000764305.2 Hyalella azteca | reverse complement strand
CGACAACATTTCTTCTCGCTTCGAGTCACTGACATGCGGAACAGCCTCCCTGAAGAAATTGTTAACGCTCCGAATATGAACGCGTTCAAGAACAGACTAGACAAGGCCATGCAGGAGCATATGTTTAGTCTTAAAATGCCTCGTACCATACGGAACAACTGATATCTAGAAGCGAATTTAAATCTGCCGTCCGTCGAAAAGATTTGATCAAAAGGCCAGTCTAGTCAAGAAAAGTACAAGAATCGGCGACAGGCCTATCCAGGCCTATTCTTCAATACCGAAGATACTATACTATACTATACTATAGCTAGTGAAATGAACAAAATTATAGTTTAAAAAATATAACTCAGTACTAACTGCAGTGAGTGACAGAGAGTGCATTTTCTCGTCCGTCCGTGACGTGAAGTCGCGGACGGACATGACGAGCACAAAAGCGCATTTTTTCCATAAATGAGAAAATGCGCTAAAAATACATATATTTTGTGTCACTACATGCTTCATTGAATTCTGGGTGCGCCTCTCACTTTCCGATATTCAAGTTTGAATTATTTTGCTATAATTAAACAAGGAAG
>NW_025947365.1:0-914 GCF_000764305.2 Hyalella azteca | reverse complement strand
TTTGAAATTTTTTTATATACATTAAAATTTAAATTATAGAAGGAAGAACACCACAAGTAAACTGAACGCAGGTCGCGACGCTCGCACAAGACGGAGCAACAAGCTGCCGAGAAACGAGATATTGAAGTTATCAGAGAGAACCCCAAGTATTTCTTCAGATACGCCCTGTCCAAGGCTAAATTAAACCTTCATTTGGGCTCGCTATAGGATAGCGATGTTCTTATAGGAGATGACCAGGGCATATGTGAATTGCTTGCAACGCAGTTCGAAGCGGTGTTCAGAAACTCCCCGCTTCTTAAGACAGAAGAATGAAATCGAAGCCCTCCAGGAGTTTCAAGGGAAAAGGGACTGGAGAACAGTCTGTTCGGTCCGGAAGATATGGATGGAAGCATCAAAGAAGTGGCGACGTTTTTAGCACCAAAACCCGATTGAGTTCCGGCAGTGCTGCTGAAGAAGTGTGTCGGAGCATGGAGGGAATTATTCCTGTTGGTCTCAAAGTGGGACTGATAACGTCAGTGAGTGTCCTTGACCTCACAGGTTATCAGGGTGTTTGAAACTGTAGCGGCAGAGTGTAGTAGTGTTTTGGTACTTAGAGGAGGTTCAATTGTATAATAATGGACAACATTGTTTTCAGCGTAATCGCTCCAGTTGGACACAATTGCGGGAGCACCATCACCGACTTGTAGCCCTAATGGAGGAGGAAGCCAGCGTAGACGTGGTGTACCTGAATTTTGCAAAAGCTCATGAAGAAGTTGACTAAGGGGTGATCTGAAGACAGTTAAGGCAGCTATAGGGCTAAGAGGAGCCCAGTCATAAATCCCCACGGTCATATCAGCGCAGACTAGGGCAATAAAGGGACATGCATGTCCAAACTACCGGAACATTTGCGCACGACCACGAGATGAGCAAAAACA
>NW_025947364.1:0-2409 GCF_000764305.2 Hyalella azteca | reverse complement strand
AGTACAGGGTCATTACAATACTCAGGGTTTGAGTAGGTACAGGGTCAATACAATACTCAGGGTTTGAGTACAGGGTCATTACAATACTCAGGGTTGGGGTACAGGGTATACAATACTCAGGGTTTGAGTACAGGGTCATTACAACACCCAGGGTTGGGGTACAGGGTCAATACAATACTCAGGGTTTGAGTACAGGGTCATTACAATACTCAGGGTTGGGGTACAGGGTTAATACAACACCCAGGGTTGGGGTACAGGGTTAATACAACACTACTCAGGGTTTGAGTACAGGGTCATTACAACACACAGGGTTGGGGTACAGGGTTAATACAACACCCAGGGTTGGGGTACAGGGTTAATACAACACCCAGGGTTGGGGTACAGGGTTAATACAACACCCAGGGTTGGGGTACAATACGACACCCAGGGTTGGGGTACAGGGTCAATACAACACCCAGGGTTGGGGTACAGGGTTAATACAACACCCAGGTTTGGGGTACAGGGTTAATACAACACCCAGGGTTGGGGCACAGGGTTAATACAACACCCAGGGTTGGGGTACAGGGTTAATACAACACCCAGGGTTGGGGTACAGGGTTAATACAACACCCAGGGTTGGGGTACAGGGTTAATACAACACCCAGGGTTGGGGTACAGGGTTAATACAACACCCAGGGTTGGGGTACAGGGTTAATACAACACCCAGGGTTGGGGTACAGGGTTAATACAACACCCAGGGTTGGGGTACAGGGTTAATACAACACCCAGGGTTGGGGTACAGGGTTAATACAACACCCAGGGTTGGGGTACAGGGTTAATACAACACCCAGGGTTGGGGTACAGGGTTAATACAACACCCAGGGTTGGGGTACAGGGTTAATACAACACCCAGGGTTGGGGTACAGGGTTAATACAACACCCAGGGTTGGGGTACAGGGTTAATACAACACCCAGGGTTGGGGTACAGGGTTAATACAACACCCAGGGTTGGGGTACAGGGTTAATACAACACCCAGGGTTGGGGTACAGGGTTAATACAACACCCAGGGTTGGGGTACAGGGTTAATACAACACCCAGGGTTGGGGTACAGGGTTAATACAACACCCAGGGTTGGGGTACAGNTTAGACATACTTCTCATCACATCCACTTCACTAATGTCAGTAGTTTGGGCATGACTCTGGTGACACAGCTCAGTGATGCATCTTTTGTAAACATGTCATGCTGTGATACAAGTGCTTTATTTTTAAATATATTCAGTTAAATTTTTGGTGTTTAGAAATTATTCATTAGCCTGTTCTTGCACCATATGAGTTTACTCATTATTGTTTGCATTCATAATTATTAAATTCAAATTTGATTGCCATAAATTAAGACTCATAGGGTCTGGCACAAATAAGGTTTGTGATTATTATTTAATATTTTTTGCCAAAAATTCCTGCAATACCTGGATGTTTATTCCTTTCAAATCATTGTCATAACTGCAAGGTGCATATCATCAGTTAACAAAAGTAACTTACAAGTAATAAGTCTTACTTTCTGTCATGACAGATTCCATAGAAATCTTGCCCAGACTGCCTTATTATTATTCTGTAAAGTTCAGTATCCACGCTAACTATGCTTTTGCAATGTCACTGATTGCGATATAATACTAGCCATTCCGTCCTGCAATTTGTTTCACCTGCAGTAATGAACTACACAATTTACTCTCTGCATTATAAATGTCAATGTTGGTAGCTGTTCACCTATTAACTCAAGCAGACTCATGTAATTGTCTGAGACAATAGAGATGTGCAGCAACAGTATTTACATTAAATTTGTGAGATTAAGCTTTTCATGATAAAACTAATCATGCAGTTTTCTAACCAAACACAGCCCAATGTTTGTTCAAAATGCCATAAAATTAAAATTAAATCGTCTAAAAAATCCTAAACACATTAAAAGACAGCAAATGACAAAAGAATGGATATCATTGATTAAGATCATGCTTTTTGTGAGCAAAATTATCATTAATTTTGTATGTGCACAAGCCTCATACTCATGACAACATCATGTATGAATATATGAATACAAAGACAATGGGACAGCTGTAATTCATGTACCTAACTATCATTGCAGAATAAATACAAGTGATCCAAGCAAATGCAAGTGTTGTAAATTAAGGAGATTAGCACCCATGATATAAGCAATGATCTGGGGTGTTAATAATTTTCTCAATAGAAATATTCTCATATTTTCTTCTCACTTGTCATTGAATATGAAATGAATTGAGCCTAAAATAATGAAATTTGTGCATAACAATGAGCTTCAACCTCAAAATGTTTTTAACGAATATTTTTAATAGTAGAATAAAGAATATAGTTTCAAACATGTAAAAGCTCAGGGTCTGGGGGAGAGCTAATCCCCTGCA
>NW_025947363.1:0-368 GCF_000764305.2 Hyalella azteca | reverse complement strand
CAGCTGGACCAAGATGGTTGGTTCTGCAGCTTGACCAAGATGGCTGGTTCTTCAGCTGGACCAAGATGGTTGTATTTTCCCAGGCCAAGCGAATGTGCTCTAAAAGTTCCTCATCCATTGATGCTCAAAGATGGCTTAGGATTTAAGACCACAAATATTTTAGCAGTGAATAGGGGGTTCGAAACCCGCAGTGAGTTTGTCTATACGTTTTATCTACTTACTTCCGTTAAGGCATTTCACTGTAAAGGAATCAGGACTCACTCCAGAGATCCGAGTGAAGCTTGGAAGATCCCAAATTACGGTCCCTGAGTTAGTCCAGCCAATTGGGTCCACAGCCGCTCGAGAGTAACCAAACCAAGCCAAGGGAG
>NW_025947362.1:0-4302 GCF_000764305.2 Hyalella azteca | reverse complement strand
ATAAGGCCTGCTTACTTCCTGTACACATCGTAAAAATACGCACAAATTATAGAGACACTTAGCTTCTTAATTGTACGTCTGCATGAGATAAGCACCCTCGCTACTTTTAGGGATGAGTTTAAAATTATTGGTTAATACATGTGCTTGTGTTTACAACAATTCTTTAGCATAGCACCGAGGATGTCAGCGCTGAAGAATAGCCTGATGTGTGATTGAAGAAAGCCAACTTCTAAATTATTCGATGACACTAACAGTTTTTTTTTAAATTATAATATTAATTTTAAGGAAACATGATGGAATCAACGGAAATTAATCAAAACACAGTAACGATAATTTAAATATGGAGGACGTATCATCTATGAGGTGTAACAGTAATTGAAGAAAATAATTATGGAATTATTGAAATGCTGATTATGAGGTTATTCGTGATAAACTGAGGTGATGTGAGATGGTTCTGCAGGAAAAATCCGATTATTAATTTTTTTAGGTCCATAGAACTCTCGATCCGATCGTTCAAAGTTAGTGATTAATTGGAATGATAGAGAAAAAGCATATATACAAACGAAATAACCGTTCCAGCAACGTGCATACCATTTTATAAATACCATTCTACCTCATTCTGAGCGTAATTTTACACCATCCAAAAATTGTAGAAATGGATACCACCATTTGAAATGGATAGTCAACAGTAGATCAATCACTACCAGACAATAAGTCATCTATTGAATTTTGGCAAAATTGAGGAATTTTGTACAATAGCCGAGACAGCGAAATTTCCATGCTGTGAACGTCTCATGCAGAAGCTCGAAATGCTGCAATGCCCTTAACTGCATTGATATTCCGTCTCAAAAGCGCCCGATCACGATATTAAAACTTGCCATACTAAGTTATCCTCTTATTACGAATAGCCGGATCCACAAATACACAAATTTTACCAATCTTCCAGGTGGAAAATTCTGTGGAGGCCGAAACTCAATCAATTCGCCTCGTTTGCAAAATATATCCTACTACATGGTAAATTCTGCAGTGCTTAATTTGGACTGATAATGCGTGACATTTTTAGTAAAAAATTATCAAAAATTCTGATGATAGCTGAGAATGATGACAAAGGACATCATTCACGCATCAACGATTGAATACGAATGATGACAATCGACAAAATCATTAATTTAAAACTCTAGGGTCACTTCCTAAAGTTATCACGGGAAAGGTCTATTTAATCCACTGCATACTTTTATGTAGAACTCCTCACTAAAAATCCATCTAATCCACTGCATACTACTATGTCAAACTCCATGTTAAAAATCCATCTAATCCACTGCATATTTCTATGTCAAACTCCACACAAAATCCATCTAATCCACTGCATACTTTTACTCTAAACTCCATGCTAAAAATCCATCGAATCCACAGCATACTTCTATGTCAAACTCCATGCTAAAAATCCATCTAATACACTGCATACTTCTATCCTAAACTGTATGCTAAAAATCCGTCTAATACACTACATACTCCTATCCTAAGCTCCATGCTAAAAATCCATCTAATCTACTGCATACTTCTATCCTAAACTCCATGCTAAAAATCCATCTAATCTACTGCAAACTTCCACACTAAAAATTCATCTTATCCACTCCGATCACAGCGCAAGATTTCGCCGATAAGACGACATATGCCCGCGCGGTTATAGCAGCCCGCGACGCACGAGTCCCAGCGTGCAGCGTCGTAAGTGAATGCGCCAATCAATGTGTATAAGAGACAGATGTAGTGACGGCAATGTTTCAGAGATCAGCTCCATTGTCAAAGGTAAATACGTAACTATAGGTATAATAACTTAACGAGGTAAGGATTACCAGCAATATTGACAGCTCTATTTTAATTTAACTGGAAGTACCAAGTCTAAGTTTCCGATAATCTCTTGAGAAGGGATGCAGTCAACTCTTGATCCATGCGATGCAGCATGAACGAGGCGATATCACTTTCACATTAAACGCAAATACTAGATGCAAATTAGTATACCATTATCTTCACACTGTAGGTGGAAGGTAAAATTTTAGATCAATTCTGGACATATGGATGTTACACTGTGCGTTGTTTATGCGCTCTGCAGAATGTGATGGATGATCATGAAGGTTTCCGGTTAATGTATATCGAGTAAGTTTCCGGTTAATTTGTATCGAAAGTAAAACGAATATGATTTCAAATTAATATACGTGCTAATGAATCAACATATATCTAAGCGTAACGTAAACTCCGGAGATGCAATATATTCCATAATTATGTTTATTTTTAAATCTTCCGTTAAAAAATAATCATTTTACATGAAGTGATTAATAGGTTATGTTAAAAATGAAAAANCACATGGCGGTAATTATGTCAACAATTTGCCTGCACATGGCGGTATTTATGTCAACAATTTGCCTGCACATGGCGGTAATTATGTCAACAAGTTGCCTACACATGGCGGTATTTATGTCAACAATTAGCCTGCACATGGCTGTAAATATGTCTCCAACTTGTTGGCTCGGTCAATTTCTATGTCAACAAGTTGCCTGCACAGTTCGTAGTCTCGCCAGTGAGGTAGAAATGTTATAAACATGAACTATTATGGCACCTGCAGTGCCGTGATAGTCGCCGATGTGTAGCGTGTAGTTCGTAGTCTCGCCGGTGAGGTAGAAATGTTCGTAGGTCGCCCAGCGCCGCTCCTCGGCCCAGTCCTCCAGCTCGATGCGGAGGACGTAGTCGCCTGAAGACGTCAGCTGGTGAATGTGTTCATTTCCTGCCAAATTATTTAAGCTTACAAACTGTTCAGTTATATAGAGAAATACCCAGTAATATTATAAATTATTTAAACGGATTCGATAGATCATCACTCTCAGTGTCGATGGGAATTCGGATTCTAGGAGGTTTTAAGTTCTTTCAAGAATTTTCTCAAGTTTCAATCTTTCCGGAAGTTAAGGCCAATTATTAGTTATAAATTTAAAAGATTTCCCTCAGATCCAAAAAGTAGGAAGGCTTGATGCCAGTGTTATTTCTCCGAGGAACAGATTGCACAATAATGCCAACAGATACGAGTTTTTTACAATTTGAAATGGTAAGAGTTTCTACTCCGTAATGAAATGTTGTGGCCCATATAATGTTCAAATTTGAATGCCAAATCTGTTCACTAGATCTCGAAGAATGACTTCCAAAACTTACAGGACGAGAAAATTTAGACTTTCTTTTTAAACATTAAGGTAATAAATTGTAAATAGTTGGGTTACACTGAGGTGATCTCTGAATTCTACCAGTTTACGAGCAAGACTATCAATCTAATGTTTTGGTGCAACTGACACGAGCAACAAAAACATCATCATTTTAAAGTCCGTATCAATTGATTAAAACATGATCACCTGATATTCACAAGTTCCATCTGTGTTAAATATAAGTTACAGTTGTTACTGAAAGTCGACTTTTTGTAGGTCAAATGCAACACCCTGCTTATAAGAGTAATTTACCTTCTAATAAAAATCTATAAACATCCAATATATTTACACGTAAACTAAATCCAATTTACCATGAATCTACTCGGAAAAGAAAAGCTCGAAGTACAGAACGAATATATACGTATATCCAATGAAAAATATTTAGCATTTCGACGTAAGAACTATCCATAATAGAGCATTTCTGCAGACCTATCCAGTGGTCGGCCTCGAGCTGCCCAAAGCCCCACTTGTAGTCCGCCCAGTCCCTGAAGAAGTCGTCTCTGCCGCTGCTCTGCGACCCCCGTCTCTGCACCACCGTCCAGCCACCGCCCTCTGTGTCCATGTCGCACCAAACCTGCCGGCACATGGCAATTGAATTATGCTTTATAATATATATATCATGTGCAGCAGTGTCGGCTGAATAAGAACATTTGTTTATGTTCGTACTTTAGGCACATAAAACCTGCCGGCACATGGTAGTTAAATTATGCTCAATAATATTTATATCACGTGGTAGTTAAATTATGCTCAATAATATTTATATCACGTATACAGCAGTGCCGTCAGAGTCTGATCACTCATTTTTGTCCGTACTAAAGCTATACCGGATCTGCAAATATGCGGCAATTTGCGTATATCATCATCGTTCGTATTGCATTAACGCTGAAATCAGAACACTTCCTTAATTATAATGTCCGTACATAGAAGGCGCACCCCCTCAGGGGGGACTTCTGACGCGTGTCTGTGCTCGTCAGAAGTTCTATGGGATTTCGCGCTCCTAGGGGGATTGTTCCTGAGCGCCCCACCGCTGAGCTCGCGGTGTCTGACTGTAGGTCTC
>NW_025947361.1:0-335 GCF_000764305.2 Hyalella azteca | reverse complement strand
GTTATTAAGCAGCAGTTATTAAGCAGCGGTTATTAAGCAGCGGTTATTAAGCAGCAGTTATTAAGCTGCAGTTATTAAGCAGCGGTTATTAAGCAGTGGTTATTAAGCAGGGGTTATTAAGCAGCAGTTATTAAGCAGCGGTTATTAAGCAGCGGTTATTAAGCAGGGGTTATTAAGCAGCAGTTATTAAGCAGCTGTTATTAAGCAGCAGTTATTAAGCAGCGGTTATTAAGCAGCAGTTATTAAGCAGCGGTTATTAAGCAGCAGTTATTAAGCTGCAGTTATTAAGCAGCGGTTATTAAGCAGCTGTTATTAAGCAGCAGTTATTAAGCAGC
>NW_025947360.1:0-1388 GCF_000764305.2 Hyalella azteca | reverse complement strand
AATTGTAGCCGGAAATGATAGATTACCGTCGCACGTTTTTCGACGAAATTTTTAATGTTTGGTCCCTTTGAGTATTTCGAGTAAACTTCATACTTTCATCTTCAGGGGCGGTCAACTTGAACAATATTTGTGTATTTCATGCACACGAAGAAACAACTATACAGCTCCACATGTCTGCTCAGGGATGATGGAGCTCAGCTCACTCAGATCATTAATCTGTATGTACAGATAATTTGTAATTTATGGTACTTATCAATCTGCTTATCGAGCACCTGTTCTTCGACGAGTGTAATAAATGCCTTGTACAAACTACTGACAAGCTACTCTAGAATTTAAAATTTGGTAGGTGGTAAAATTTCACGAATATCATAATTATTATTCATGAGTTCTGACATTAAAACGGTAACAAGGATGTAATACTTCTCTGCAGTCTCATATTTGGGCGAAATTATGACCCAGCGCACCGCTTCTTAGTGATATTTTCCATCGTCGTAGGATGATATCCGTCTCTATATTGAATCAAAGCGATATACTTTAATAATAATAAAACTATGTCCAAGGGAATGGCTAGAATTATGTTTTCTTAACATTTAATTCATTGGTTTATTGCTTCATGCTAGCATTTCGAGCCGACGACCTGAGTGCCGTTCCTGTCAGAAAAGCTCAGCGGTTTTCTCTTTCTTCTTAACCTCTCTTTCTTACCTCTTCTTTTCTTCAGCGGTTATTGTTGGAGTTCCCGGAGAACAGCAAAACGACCTGATCTGTTGGGTCCTGATAAGAAGTATTGATAAGATCAAATCTGTTGGGTACTAATAGAAAGGCTTGCTAAGATCAGATCTGTTGATTTTTGTTAGAAAGGATTGCGAAGATCTAATCTGTTGGGTCAGGCAAGAAAGGATTGAGAAGATCAAATCTGTTGACTCCTGCTAAAAAAAATGCTAAAATCAAATCTGATGATTCCTGCTAAAAAGGATTGCGAAGATCAAATCTGATGATTCCTGCTAAAAATGATTGCGAAGATCAAACCTGTTGAGTGTTGGTAAAGAGGATTGCGAAAATTGAATCTGTTGACTCCTGCTAGAAAGGATTGCGAAGATCGAGTGAGTTTACTACTGCTAGAAAAGATTGATATAAGATTGAGTCTGTTGACTCCTGCTAGAAAAGATTTACAACATTAAAAGTATTGACTCCTGCTAGAAAGGATTGAGAAAATCAAATCTGTTGACTCCTGCTAGAAAGGATTGCCAAGATCGAATCTGTTTGGTCCTGTTAAGAACGCCGGGGAAGCAAGAGGGTGCGGCACCATCGTGTCCGACTCAACTTGCCGCAAATTGTTCGTTAAACTCAAAAGTTTGGAGGCATTGCAGGCCAACCGAAAAGCTTTACTT
>NW_025947359.1:0-3775 GCF_000764305.2 Hyalella azteca | reverse complement strand
CATTGAGCCCTACCCTCACCATTAAGCCCTACCCTCACCATTGAGCCCTACCCTCACCGTTGAGGTAGCAGGTGCTGGTTGAGGACGAGTGGCAGAAGGCTGAGCACTTCGAGCTCGCCCGACATGCTCGAGCACAGGAGATCTTGTCGAGTGGATTGAAAAAATATTTTATTAATTATTACGGAATATTTTAATGTTCAGCACAGTATTCACTTCATTTATGATTGGGATTTATGGTCATAAGATAAGGATTTTTCCATGAAAAGACGTAGAGTAAAAAATATTTTATATATTGATTGACAACGATTCTGTTACTTGCACTGCCATGCTGAAAGTGCATTATACAAATGGCGCAGTGCACAAATACAAATAAGCGTTGAGGTTAAGAAATAATGATGTCGATAACGAATTGGCGAAAAATGATTTTACCAACGTAGTGACTGAATTCTTGTTGGATCCTGAATTTAGGTTTTTAGGTTGGTTGCAGTTCATGAACAACGGCAAGTTAATAAGTTCAAGCTTCAATCGCGTTTAGAAGAAGAAATACGAACGACAAAATTTTCGTCTCTATGTAACATATTTCAATTTAATCACTTTTTCTAATACATTTACTTTCTTTCCCTGTATCTTTTGTACTTTTATCCCCTATCTATGTAACATTTTTTCATTGTGATTTTCAGGCTTAAAAAAAATTGATTTTGACTGAATTTAAACCGTTTGTCATACCCAGTTAAATTCAGAAAACATGAGTGATGTCCACCATTCGCTACACGCTCTGTAAGCAGCGTGATGATCAACCGGAGCGTTCCAAGCAAAATTAATAACCCTAGACAAGTAAATTCCACCAAAACGCGTTTAAAAACACGTATTTATCATTAACAGAAGCATATGATGTGATGTAGACTCATGAACTTAATATTTTAGCTTGCCAAACAATATAGATCAATTTCATAGGGTTCTTATATGTTTCATTTGACATGAAGAGGTAAAATTCTAAACAAGACATTGAAAATTTTCGAAATGCGGAACAATTTTTGATAAATACTCAACAAGAACATTTCACGATAAAAAAGTCGTTAGATAAATCTTGCCTGATTCCTCTTCAAAACTTACCAACGCAAATTTGCTCTCGGAATCGCTTACATTAGGTTCAAAATAGCTATTAAAATTTTATTTAAAATTAAAATACTATTTTTTCCACTGTGAATCATTTGCGAATTATTTAGGATGAAACTTCCTGAACTCAACATAGCAAACAAATAATATTGTTAGGAAAATTCCGCATGTATCCTAAAGTAGTGGTAGAATCGCTACGGATATTGCAACATAAAATTTGAGTTAACTTCCACATAAGGGGAAGTTTTAAGGTACAACTGAGTGGAATATAAATTAATAATAATAAAATTATAGATCCATAATTATAAGATTATTGTTACCCAAAGTTTAACACGGAGTAACTAAATCAATACAATACATCCGAATATTGCTTACCATGCTTGACACCGACAGCTTCGAAAACGAACTTTCTGTGCAAGCTTCGTCAATCTTCTTGAATTTTGAGCCTTTGCTGCTCAGCAAGGATCCAAGACTCGAAGAAATGAATACTAAACATAAAACAGCTGTCACTTTACTGAGTGATAACATGGTGGCTCGGTAATGTTTACAAAAAATTTAAAATACGCCTCTTACATTGTCGGGTATTTTACTTTGAGTTGTTCGCACTTCTTTCCATTTCAGTTAAAATTTGGAAACGTTTTACTTTGGTAGCTTAACCACAGATTTTAAATTCAACCTATCAGTTCTTTTCCTTATTCTTTTCGGTTCAGTTTCATGTTTTTTTGCAGAGTTAAAGCTTTCTTTCAACACATTTTACCTGAGCGTTCTAATTATTTCGAAATTGATAAATTTGAATTGTCGCGAACTCGTTATCAAATTCAGAGAAGTAATCTATAAAATTATTTATAATTAATTGAGTTAGCAGCTACACCCAGATATTCGGTAGATAAATTGGCTGTTTTTTGAGAAACACTTTAAACTTGAGGCAGAAGAGTAAGTCGATGTCTCTGGTCAGTAAGGCGCATTCGTTCAGGAATTTCGTGACTCTGAAGAGAGATACATAGTGTGTTCATTCCAGTTCCTCAAAACCATCAATGATCAACCATCGTGTGTCGAGGCTACTTGTATATGTCGAGAACAACTACTTATAATCAATGTCTATTCAACGTCGTAGAAAATGTTTTGCATTTTTTTTTGAGCTTGCTAAATCATTATGTATGCCCACAAACGTTTCCGGCACACAACTGAATGCACCCCCTATTGTCGAACAATCAGAGTCACAATAAAAATTATATGGTTCTGGTGATTTTAGCTATTTCTCATTATGATGAAAATTCCTTATTCATGACAGCTTCTCCATTGAACAGCTATCATAAATTATATCATGGAATTGCAAACCAATGCAGCGATTTATCTTGCATCATCCGGCTATACCTACTAACAGAGCCTTTGTTTGACAGAGCTTTTGTTTTTCTGCACCATTGACAGGCATTTTATTCTGATATTCCGATGGAGTTTGCCAAATCGATTTGTTGACATTAGTTGAACGAAAATGATGTATGACCCCATTACAACTTCGTCAAGATGAGTCCATTGAGACTCATAATGACTACATTGAGACTTATAATTAAGTCTCTATAATTTGCCATTGTGACTCATGATGACTATTGAGACTCATGAAGACTCTATTGAGACACATGATGACTCCATTGAGACTCATAATGACTACATTGAGACTTATAATGACTCTATTGAGACTCATGTAGACTCGATTGAGACTCATGATGACTCTATTGAGACACATGATGACTCCATTGAGACTCGTGATGACTCCATTGAGACTCATGATGACTCTATTGAGACTCATGATGACTCCATTGAGACTCATGATGACTCCATTGAGACTCATTATGACTCTATTGAGACACATGATGACTCCATTGAGACTCATGAAGACTCTATTGAGATTCATGATGACTCCATTGAGACTCATGATGACTCCATTGAGACTCATGATGACTCTATTGAGACTCATGATGACTCTATTGAGACTCATGACGACTCCATTGAGGCTCATGAAGACTCTATTGAGACACATGATGACTCCATTGAGACTCATGAAGACTCTATTGAGACACATGATGACTCCATTGAGACTCATGATGACTCCATTGAGACTCATGATGACTCTATTGAGACACATGATGACTCCATTGACTCATGAAGACTCTATTGAGACACATGATGACTCCATTGAGACTCATGAAGACTCTATTGAGACACATGATGACTCCATTGAGACTCATGATGACTCCATTGAGACTCATGATGACTCTATTGAGACACATGATGACTCCATTGAGACTCATGAAGACTCTATTGAGACTCATGATGACTCCATTGAGACACATGATGACTCCATTGAGACTCATGAAGACTCTATTGAGATTCATGATGACTCCACTGAGACTCATGATGACTCCATTGAGACTCATGATGACTCTATTGAGACTCATGACGACTCCATTGAGGCTCATGAAGACTCTATTGAGACTCATGAAGACTCTATTGAGACACATGATGACTCCATTGAGACTCATGAAGACTCTATTGAGACACATGATGACTCCATTGAGACTCATGAAGACTCTATTGAGACTCATGATGACTCCATTGAGACTCATGATGACTCCATTGAGACTCATGAAGACTCTATTGA
>NW_025947358.1:0-1237 GCF_000764305.2 Hyalella azteca | reverse complement strand
GGTGATATTTTTATAGCCATTCATTTCTTGCTACGTCCTTGATGTGTCAGAATATACCACATTTACCCTATGGCTATGTCATGTAACCAACATCAACCTTGTTGAGGGAAATCAAAACTCCTTTTGCTCCATGACTTTCCATGACCTGAAATTAAATTCAATGACTTTCCAGGCCTGTCAACTGGGGTGACTTTGGCCAAATTACACTAGTTTCTGCCAATCGAATTCCTACAAAATAGGAATATATAAATTATAAAATTAATCAAACAAAACACTGAAAACAGTTTCCAATCAATAGATAAGAAAAAACTACATTGGATACCAATACCACTTTGTCCCAATAACATAGCACAACTACATTATTACTGAATACTACAACAAAAATAAATGGCCGCAAAACAAAATCATAAACATTGGCGATTGGCCAAACCCTGAAGTCACCTTGGTTGGTGGTCCCTGGCAGCCAAAGTTACCCAGTTGATGGTCCTTGAAAATGAAAAATCAAATTCCATAACAGCATGACTTTCTAGGTTTTCCATGACCAGTATGGTGGTATGCACCCGGGCCCAGCACCCCATCTGTCAGCGTGTCAGACTCAGTGTCAGTCTGTCTCTGTGCAGCTGTCTGAGCTGTGCCTGTAGTTTATAATCATATCCATCAATCCATGGACCATGGCTCATCTAGACATCTAGGGCGGCAGCCTGGCAGGGCGGCGGCAGGCTACCGCTTAGGGCCTTAGGCGCTTACGGCTCAGTCTCTTTTGACTCTTAAACATTTATTTATACATAGTGGCAATAGCCAATAGGCAAAGCTGCCAAAGCAGAGATGTTTTTAGACAGAAGCGCAGCCATGCACGGTGATGCACCACCAATTTTGTGCACCAACAAGCCCTGAATCGAACGCCTTGGATCTCTCTGGAGTCCATAGTGACAAACCACAGATTTTTAGCATCAGTTCATTTTTAATTTCCTCGTTTACTCAAGATTTAAACCAATTTCTTATGTATGATAGTGCTGGTATCCAGGATAGGTACTTTACTGGTCTACTTACAGGACTCAATAAACCTCCTAAACCTAATGCATAGCAGCTTTTTCATTCTATTTACAGATATAAATTTCATCTATTTCATCTACAATATACGTTTAAAAATTACTTTTTAAAGACAACACTTCCAAAGAATCCAGTATCTCCAATCTTACAGATGTACAATGAATTTCTCATCTAATATTTGAAAATT
>NW_025947357.1:51712-73491 GCF_000764305.2 Hyalella azteca | reverse complement strand
AATAGGTTAAAAAATTAATAATGTGACCCATGAAAAAGAGCTATTATTTAAAGCCTGTCGGAGTACCCCCTCCAATTTTTTTATTTTTTGGTAAAATAACTCCAGGTTTTGGTGCATTGTAGTAGAACTCTTTTAGTTACATATGCAAAAGACAAATTTTAAGAAAGTATCATAGTTTGCAAATGGGGGGCGCCGCCCCCCAATAGGGGAACTTTGACCACCTGATGGCAGCCGTGACGGGGTAACATTGACCGGCTTGGAAATTAAGTTAAAATTACCATAGGTACCAATATAACATATTTTATGTTTGATACACCTATTAATATTTTTTTCTTTATGTTTCAGACTCTTCAGTATATCTTATATATGGTAATTTCAACTTAATTTCCAAACTGGTCTATGTTACCTCGTCACGGCTGCCATTAGGTGGTCACATTTCGCCAATTGGGCGGCGGCGCCCCCCATTTGCAAACTGTGACACTTTCCTAAAATCTGTCTTTTACATATGTAACTAGAAGAGTTCTACTACAATGTAACACAACCTAGAGTTATTTGGAGTTATTTTACCAAAAAATAAAATTGATTTTACCACCTGGTAAAAAAAACCCAAGAGCTGGAGTAACAAAGACCATCACTTTTTTTAGATTACATCAAAACTATGAGAGGCAGGAGCCAACAATTTATGGTGAGTAAAGCTAGAGTATAGACCTGTATTTTGCATGTTTCCATTTAAGTTTAACTTATCTAGTAAAAAAATGGCATCGTTTTGAAAAAAAGTGGTCAAAGTTATCCCATTTTACGGTACCACCTTTTTTAGCCATTTTCTAAGAATTTCACATCTACCGTCAACCGGGGCTACTCGGGATGATTTTGAACGTTTTTCATTCGTAATTTCTTACAATGAAACATTTCATAAACAAGTTTAGGCTCATTTCAAAGCTCTTTGCAAGGGCTATTACATGGCTTCTCCAAAAAAATTCCATATGCTATTCGTAAGGTGCCAGAAGCAAAAAAAGAGTGTCCTGAGTAGCCCTGTTGAAGGGGGCTACTCGGGACACTTGGAATAAAACTTCATTTTAAAACATTTGAAGCATGCAAAGTGTACTCATCCATTACTAACAGTACCTACTCTGAAGTCCTCCTATTTCATTGTAGATGATGGTAGAAGATAGAATAAATTACATTTTCTGTGATTTTTACTTGTTTTTCCTTTATTTATATGATATTACCATATACATTAATTACTGTATTATTGATGCGATATTACTGTAGCCATGAACATGCCATTGGGCATTTACAACAACCTTGTCCACTGCAAGCTTCGTATCAGCAGCCTTATAGCATTTTTTCTGTATCTGTAAGCTTACAGGAAGGCTTGTAATTTCACACCATTTTAATTGGGTCAAGTGAATTTACTATAAAAAAAAAGATCGTGAAAAACATACCTGAAACAGAAAGGAATGTTTTAGTGACAACCATCATATGTTTTGGAGAAATGAATCATAGTTTAGATCAATTACTTTTCATTCTATGATGCCTGGTGCACAATTCTATATATGACATTTTATGCACAATTTTGTGATGACCAATGATGCACTAATTTTTTGATAAGAGAAATTTTTTTTGCTGAGTGAGGTAAATGTAATCAATATTATTTGTTTTTAAACAATTTTTTCGTAACTGGAGCCTTTGCTAGCTGAGTTTCTACTGTAAATGCATTTTTGGGGGTGTCCTGAATAGCCCCGGGGAGGTGTCCTGAATAGCCCCGTGGGGTGTCCCGAGTAGTCCTGCCGTGCGTAAATGGCCACCATTTTTTTTTTGATTGAGCTATGTAAATTCTGCAAATAAAGTTTTCATGTTGACACTTGTCTGCCACTTTTTTCTAAGCAAATTTTTTTAATACAGCAAATATTTTTTTACTACAGACCTTAGCAGAAGTAACTTTTTAAAATAGGTATCATTTTTCAACATTTTTTTCACAAATTTTTCAAAGCTAGTAAATGTGGTAATGTTGACATTTATGTCATTATATTTAGTTTGCAATATTCCAATTAGTTTTGCTACTAAAACAGTTTTACACCGTGTCGGAGGACTGTCCCAAGTTACCCCGCCCATCCCGAGTAGCCCCGGTTGATGGTACATCATACAATTCCACATCATCTACAAAGGTAGAGGACTTCAGAGTACTGTTAGTAATGGATGAGTACACTCTGCATGCTTCAAACATTTTTAAATTTAGTTATTTTGAGTGTCCCGGATTACCCTGTTCCCAGAGGTAATTCGGGACACTTTTATTTTGCATCTGGCACCTTAGGAATAGCATATGAAATTTTCTTGGAAATCCCATACGGTAGCCCTTGTAAAGAGCTTTAAAATGAGCCCAAACTTGTTTATGAAATGTTTCATGGTAAGAAGTTGTTAACAAAAACTCCCAAAGCCCAACTTCTTCTTCTATAAAACTCCCCAAACCCCATTTCATGGTACTGCACTGCAGTACCATCAAATGGGTACTGCATCAAACCTCACCGAGCAAAAAAATTCACTTAACAAAAAATTTTTGCATCATTGGTCATCACAAAATTGTGCATTGATTGTCACCAATAGGTGACAATATGTCACCAATAGGTGCAGCAGGAGTCTTATGAAGAAAGATTGAAGATTATGAAGCTTCCCAGTCTCCGGTATTGTTGCCTGCATGGTGACATCATTGAAGTATACAAGTATACTCATGGTTTGTACAAGGTCCCAGGATTACTAGTATTTGAAACAAGAACCAACACCAGGGGCTACAGCTATAAACTAAAAAAACTGCGGTGCAACTTATCCACACGACAAAATTTCTTCTCGCTTCGAGTCACCGACATGTGGAACAGCCTCCGTGAAGATATTGTTGATGCTCCAAGTATGAACGCGTTCAACAACAGACTAGACAAGGCCATGCAGTAGCATATGTTTTGCCTTGAAATGCCTCATATCCTAGTCTCTTATACACATCTAGATGTGTATAAGAGACAGGACCGGCTTTGCTACCGGCCAGTTTAACCAGNACAACAGATGCTGTAGTATAATGCAGTGTTTACCTAGTACAGTACAACAGATGCTGTAGTATAATGCAGTGTCTGTCTCTTATACACATCTAGATGTGTATAAGAGACTTGTTTCAACATTGCTTCAGCCTGACGTTGCCTGATGGGAATACTGTAGCCTCAACCACAAACTGGAGGCTGTGGTGGGATCGTTTGGGAGGCAATTTTAAGTGATCATATAAGAGTATCTTGCTGGCTGAAGGGTTGAGGAGGCAGTAAAGATAGCTTAAGTCCAGTATTATGTTGATATTCTTAGCTGCAAGTAGCCTCATGCTATTAATTCCTGTAAATTCCATCCAGCAATGGAGGGCAGCAGCTCATCCCTACCCTCCATCATGACAGTTTACATCAAAGAGGAGCCTGGAGACGAGGGAGAGGACATAACTGTGAAGGATGAACCACTTTGCAGTGAAGAATATGAGGTGATATTTTTAACAAGATTTGTAAGCTTGTAATTTAATTTCACTCAATACTTGCATGAAAGTGCTAAATTATTATCTCAAACAGAATTTGGATGTAACGTATTTTTACAGTACCAAAGCAAAAGTTTACACAGAAATGAGCTTATGAACAACCTTATAAAGAATTTTTTATTATAAGTAACTATTCATGAATAGCTAATAAATGTTATTAAATTAAGGTATCTGATTCACATTGTGTTATTCTGTGAATCTTGTATTGAATATTTTAATTTAGTATCTATGGTATAATTCTTTTTGAGTTAGGCCATTTTCTGGACCTTTTTAATTTATGAATTTCATCCAAATCCACGCATGGTAACTAATGTTCCTGCTCTTGATGTGACCAGCAAACTCCACTTCGCTCATCTTGCAAGCCATGCAAGAAAGAGGTTCAAGTTGAGGCTCACGAGGCCTGCACCAGCGCCTCACAGTACACTGCTGCAGTGCCTCATAAGCAGGTTGGTAGAGCTGGTTTCTCAGTACAAATAAATTGCTGAAGAATTCAAATGTTGATGATAGCTGATGATCTGTCTGCATTGGCTGTACTGTTAACATCTCATCTCTTCAGCTCCTATTTTTAATACATTTATCATTTGTTAAGCACTTTATATTTTCAATCCTTTGTTCTCCCATCCAAGTTTTTTTGACTCATTTTCTGATAAAATATCTGCCTGTTGAATCTAAGCTTGTTGTTAGTATTACATTGACGGTGTGAAATGAACAGAACTTCTTTGGCAATACAGGGTCATCAATATTTAGCATTACAACTTCGAGTGGTTAGAACTATGAAATGAAACACAATTGTGAATGTTTGAAAATGTATTTATGTAGGCAGAGGTTCAGAGATACAATTCCCACAATTTCGTTCAATAGGTCCACCATCTTCATCAATAACGAGTTGTAGACGCTTAGAGAAAGCCTTACATGAGTCACGAATGACACTCTACGGGATTTTGGCCCACTCCTTCAGCAGTTTGACCTTTAGGGCGTCCAAACTGTGATGGTGAACGGTCGAGACCTTGCTCTCAGGGTATGATCAGATCTCAAAATCCAGATGATTCAGATCGGGTGACGATGGGGGCCATTCATATTTGGTAATGAAGTGGGGAACATTCTCGGACAACCACTCCTGAATCGATTTGGCCCCATGGGATGGTGCAGAGTCCTGCTGGAACGACCAGGGACGTTTTTTGAAGTGCTTTCGTGCCCAGGGCAACAATGCACCAACAAGGATGGCATCTCAATAGTTCTTCTGATTCATTTTCACCCCTTCTGTCAACAAAAAAGAGGGGACTCCTTGAGGACTCTATTACGGCTGCCCAGACCATCACTGAGGTCGGGCATTGCTTCCTAGTCACCACACGGGATCCTTCGTCCCTATTCTTTAAGAATAGAATAGAAGTGTCGGCGTTGAAGAAATAGGCCCATGGCCTATTAAATGATCGATTTCTTTTACCAAATTCGATCATTTTGGGAATTGAAGTGGTGTTCAACATTGAATATCTTCTCATCACTGAAAACTAGATTTGGCAGAGTGCCATCATGAATGCGGGAAAGAATCTTGGATCTTTGGAGCCGTTTGTCAACAACTTGAGCAGACAGTTGGTGTTTTTTGACACCATAAAGATGATAATGATAAATAATGATAAAGATTAATGAGAAGGTGTAAACAAATGACAAATATTGAGGACAATTATCAACAATTGATTTTGAAAAAAAAAATGTAACGCTAAATATTGATGACCCTGTATGTACCTCCTCTGGTAATGCATGCTGATATGGTGTTCATTTCTTGAATACCTTGTTTTTCAGGGTTTTTTGTTCTTCTGTATAAATAAATTAGAGTTGCTATTTATATGATGGAAATGGATATGAATTCACATTTTCTTTCTGTATATTTTACAGATGAATTCTTTCTATATAATCCTTGTATCCAAAATGTCATTGTTTTGTAAAAGATGTGTATACATCAGGCACGATTTGAGACATTTTTTATGGACTTGCATTAACAGAAGTTCCGTGCCCTGATGTCATTTCTATTTCTATTGCCGAGATGATTTTCCTTTTATTAGAAATATTCTAATGTTATTGATATACGGTAATTCAAGCTTTTTTGTGAAATCTGTCTCCATTGAAAAGTGTAGAAGGCAATGATAATTTTATCTGATATATGTTTGAACACTACAATAATTTCATGACTTGAGTTCATTGCCTGATTTGAAAGAATTGCTCACATGAACCTGCTCTCCGTCTCTAGGATGTCTTGCCATGCAATGCCCAGAGCAACATTGGACAGGATGAGTGGATGGCAGTTTCTCCTGAAAACAAGGAAAAAAATATTTCTGCTGCTGAGAAAAATATTTCTCCAGTGCCCAATAGAGCAGCTTTAGTCCAGGAAGTTCTCTTTGATCAGCCTGTGGCTGAGTTCAAGTCTTTTGAGTCAAACTTGCCCAACAAAGACAATGGAAGATTAGCGGAGGAATTGCATGAAGTTTCCTCATCCACTGATTCATCCCATTCTAAAGCTCCTTTTAATGCCCACCAGTTGAACAAAATTGATTTTGGATCTGGATTTAAATGCAAGTTATGCAACTATGTCATGGCTATAAAACGAAATCTCTGTAGACATTTGTTTTCTAAGCATAGTTTTGGGGAAGGATTCAAATGTAAGTTGTGTGATTATGCTGCTGGCAGACAAACACAACTCAAAGTACACATGTTCTTCAAACATGGTTTAGGGAAGAGTGTAAAATGTGATGTGTGCGACTATGTTACTGCGCAAAAACAAAACTTAGAACGTCACCTGTTTGTAGAACATGGTTTGGGGGAAGGATATAAATGTGATCTGTGTGACTATGTTACTGCTCAAATACAAAATCTCCGAAATCACTTGTATTCTAAACATGGTTTAGGGAAAGGATTCAAGTGCAAGTTGTGTGATTATGCTGCTGGTAGTAAAGTTCTTCTCAGCAGGCACCTTTCCTCAAAGCATGGTTTGGGAGGCTTAAAATGCAAGCTATGTGATTATTCTGCACGTGATAAATCTCATTTAAATGAGCACATGTTTTCTAAGCACGGCATGGGTAAAGGATTTCAATGCAAGCGGTGTGATTATGTCAGCTGCAGAAAAGATGGCCTTGATAGGCACATGTTTTCTAAACATGGTTTAGGGAAAGGATTCCCATGCGATTTTTGTGATTATGTCACTGCTAAGAAATGTTATCTAACAAAGCACCTGAAATCCAAACATGTTCTGGATTATGAAAAATTTAATAGTACAAGTAGTGCTACTATGTCTGCTGACAATCCAATCTAAACTTTGTTGAAGGGGTTTGTTTGAATTCAGTTTGTGTGTATAGGTTGCAGCTGATAAATATCAGATGAAATGTGTACCGATTTATAGCAGTTGTTTGGTTGAAGTATTCCATATTGAGTTTAGTTGCAATGCCACAATCAAAATTTGAATGAGACTTGCAAACTATGCACCTTCCATGTCAAGAAATCAAGGTCTTGATGCTCTGTAATCTGGTCGGCCTCCTCATTTTGTGCCAGAATTTTTAATTTTAATAGTCTTATTTAGATGAGATAATGTGAGTGATGCAAATCAATTTTTGTGCTCTTATAATCAGTAATTCAATACTTTGAAATTTACAAGATTATTTGTACTAAATACTTGGGTCTTTTTCATTACTCAGTTGGGGGAAGGGCCTTTCCAATAATAAACTTCTTATTGGCAACAATAGTAGCGTCCACTTGTAGGCTACTAATTTAAAGTTGCTAGATTGAAATAACATTTACCAGGTTGAATATAGTTAAGGTTTGTGATAATGATTTCTTAATGCAAATTTTAGGCTTACATATTTGACTTTGAATTTAAGTTACCCAATCTTCAGCTAGAGATAACACCTACTCCTGGAGTTGGAAGATAATATGTCTAAGGTATTGTACTGATGATAAAATACATGAGATTTCATCTCATAATAATATGCATTCAAAAATTACTTTTTAAAGACAACACTTCCAAAGAGGCCAGTGTCTCTGATGTTACACATGTACTATGAATTTCATATTATTTTTTTCAAATATTTGAAAAAAATTATTTTTTAAAATTTTTCTTTAATATTAGAAAAAAGTTAAATTTTAAAATCTGTCAATTGATTAATGCATTGTCTCCAACTTTATGCAAGTTTGCAAAATTTAAGATCAATTGGACCGGAGAAGTGTGCCAAATATCGATTATAAGATTTGTAGCAGACAAACAAACAAACAAGAAGTAAAGTTAAGGAGAAGTGTTGTAAAAAATATGTCCTTTTTTGCTTTGATGTTCCTCAAGATCTGAGCTGGTTCATGTCATCTCCACGGACAACAGATATTGCGTCAGCCACAGTCTTGTGTTCCAAGAGGAACCCAATTACCTTATCCTAGCAAACATTTGAGAGATGTTTAGGCACTTTATTTATTAATATCATTTTCTTGAGAGGAGAAGTTCATCCATTGTTTTTAACCTCTCTACATTAAAAACAAGTGCTTGAAGGCAGTGCTTATTTTAATAAATAATATCCGTGTTGTGGATTAGTGAACCCAAATGCCTTTGAGCAGGAAGTGATTAATGCAATTGTGACAATTATATTAATAATTAATCAATAAATTAATCAATAATGGAATTTTTGACTGCTCACTAGTTCTATGATGTTCTTCATTGAGTTATACTGTCTGTATCTGGGATTTTTATTGATAGTACAACAACGATGCAACTAAAATGCTTGCTTCCACCAGATTGTATTCGTAGACATCTGTAAAGTTGCCCTGGAGAGAATGAGCTAAACTTTCATAGGGGAAAATGTGGGGGAATTCTAACTTGACTGCCATGGGTGACTTGGACCATTTTCAGCGCTTACCTTTTTGTGATGCAAATAATCACATATTAAATACATAAAATATATCTCTATATTGCCATTGTAGGTGATCTTGTGGTATTTTATGAGCCATCAACACAATTTCTCTGAAGTGAGAAATTTTTGAGTTACAGGTTTTTCCCCCTCAGGGGGGACTTCTGACGCGTGTCTGTGCGCATCAGAAGTCCTATGGGATTTCGCGCTCCTAGGGGGATAGTTCCTGAGCGCGCCACCGCTGAGCTCGCGGTGTCTGACTGCAGGTCTCAGTTGTGGGGTTAAGTTATTATGTAGGTAGGATTCCTTACATTTCCCTTCTCAGTCTCTCTCGTGTGGGCGGCAAACGTCCCGTGTAAGCAACCTCTTGTTCGAGTGTCTTCGTTTCTGTTGCTTTTCACCTGTCCCTCCTTGTCACTTCGTCTCTTTGAGATGCTAACGCTGCTTCTTTCGAGCCAGCTTCAGCGGGCTGGGCATCTGAGACCTTCCGCCCCTTGTGGGTGATGGATAATTGAGACCTTCCACCTCTATGGTGATGTTCATCTTGACTTTCGGTGCGAGATAGCTAAATAGCTGAAGCGCTAGTAAACATTTGGCCACAAAACTAACTAACTAACTTACAGGTTATTTCTTATTGTCAAAAAGGTCCAAGTCAACTTGTTCAATTATAGATCCTAATTTTTTTCCATGTTGGTGGCATATTAAGAATAGAATAGAAGTGTGTCGGCGTTGAAGAAATATGCCCATGGCAAATTTCAACTTTTTCTAATTCTTAAATTATTTTTTCGAGAAAATACTAAAGAATGTGATATTATCTATTATTATCACCCCATTTATTTTTTCAACTGTATCTTCTTATCTAAGACTTTATATCTTTATGTCTCTGACTAAAATGCTTATTATTAGACCTTGTATTTAACTTAAAGCTGTACATTTCTTATAAAAAGCATCTCTATGTAAGGACTAATATTTTCATAAGGATGTTTTCATCTTCATTTGAATGTTTTTCTTCATTTACTGCTGCATCTCTGTGTCCTGGTTATTTGGTTATTATTTAATATTTTATACATTACTTACTAAATAGGCAAGAGAATCAAATTTGTAATTGTTCAAGTTTTGTCAGTGTCATAAATTTGACTATAAATGCTCAAGTTGAGTGCAGTATTGTGCTGGAATTTGCCACAAATATCAGGGTAAATACAATGCAGTATTTACCTAGTACAGTACAACAGATACGGTAGAGATTCTTCATAACATTCTCAATTTACTGAGTATATATTCCAGCTGTAACTATTCTAGGTAATTTAAAATAAAATTGTATTTTTCCAGCTTCTTTAAATCCCAATTAATGTCCGATGTCTTCCTCCATTTCTTTTCTATCCAACTTGTTTATAAAATGTCACCTTTTATTTCATTTCTTTAAAGTCCTGATTGTATTTATATTGTAATCTATTTTTCTCCATTTCTTTTAGATCCTAACTGTGTCGTTAATTTAAACCCTGTTTGAGTCATCCTTGCTGAATCCTTATTGTATCAATAACCTTGTAAGCAATTTTCCTACCACAAAATAACATTTATTATTTGTTTGTGAAAAGGTATTGTTCTAATTAACTTTATATATTGTAACTAATACTGTTGTAGCAGTGAGTTGTGGGTTTGATTCTAGCTTCCTGTAACAGTTCTGGTCAAGATCGGTGAGGTGGCCGGGTGGTTTAACACCGGATACTGGAGCAGTGAGTTGCTGGTTTGAGACCCGTAGCAAGCTGTGAAATTTTGTGATGTTCAGAATAGGCGAAAGTGGTAATGGCCAAATAATACACGCTGATACCACTCAGAAAATACAAAATCTTCGCGGTATTCAATGCATCTCATGTTCACCGCGTGCTGGGCCTCTCAGTGTCACCAGCACTCGTGCATCACTTCTCAAGAGATTCAAATTCAATATTCCAACCTTTGACAACTCTTCCAGACTTGAAGGAAGAGTTGGCAAGGAAGAATCCTTTACTGGAAATATATCATATGCATCTCAGACCAGACGCCGTTCATCTTGATCTTTTAGCTATTGGTCAGACCGCTGTTGCCGCCACATACAATATTGTTTGGGAGCAATGTTGTTTACTTTAATATAATAAGCGTCAGCATCTCGGAAATGGTCATGTTTTGCCTGTTGCAAATTCTTGATATTGCAGAATTTTCACAGCTAACGGCGATGTCACCACAGCAGATATGTTGCCAGTCATCAATAGAAACGATCTATTTTATAATTCAGTTGAACTATCAACACATTATCTTCTTGAGTGGTTAAGAAATGGTTAAAATGCTATGCTGGTGATTAAAAACACTGTCTTTTAATCGCCTTATAAAATTGAAACCAACAAATTTTCCTATATATTGGAGATTTGATTTATTACGTCATGATTGACTTAAAATTCTAATTTCAAAATTTTCGAAAGCTTGAATCTTTATTTTTCAGCGTGTGCTAATTCTACCTTCTTGCAAATTTATCTTACTGAACCTGGCAAAAAATTTACAGTGAAGTGTTGGAAAGCTCGGCTTAAAAAGCATTGGGAATTTGAAATTATGTAATAATAAAAATAAATATTATTACATAATAAATAAATTATATAATAATTTAGCCACTATGCGGACCAGGAACCCTGGACCCCACGTGCGCGGTGCCTGGGACCCCCACGTGCGCGGTGCCTGGGACCCACGTGCGCGGTGCCTGGGACCCCCACGTGCGCGGTGCCTGGGACCCCCACGTGCGCGGTGCCTGGGACCCCCACGTGCGCGGTGCCTGGTTTTGTTTATGTGTTTTTAGACCTGAAGCAGGGACGAGGATATGGAAGTGAAGTTGTAGTCATTGTAAGCGAGTGTGAAGCGTCCTTGTAATGTGGGACGTCGCTCTAGGGTGTTCGTCAGATCAGCTTACACCTTGCAGTCTTGAAATGCCAAGCCCCTTACGGACCTGATAAAAGTCCAGCAGATGTTACCATAGGCCTATTTCTTCAGCGCCGTAACCACAATGCAATACTACTCTCATCTCCACAAATACTACAACACAGTCCACCTCAAAAACGTGGTGTGTTTTTACAAGCCTCGCTCGGCGCGCTATACCCGCCCAAGCCTCAGTCTGCTCCGTGTTGACATTTTGCGAGCATCGGTGCTACTCTTTCCTTCTCCAGCCTTGATTAATCTTTTGGTGATATGCAATTTCAGTTTTAAGCGTCTTTATGTATTCGCATTATTTATGTGTCAACCCTAGGCAATCAGCATGGCCAACCATTAGTTATATAATGTAAAATCTAGAGATCCATAGCTAAAGCGACTATTTCGATGCTGATCATAAACATGCCACCACTCGGTGGTTATTATACACAATGGCTTCCTAGCCCTTACCCTTCCTTACGAATGTCTAGCCATATTTCATGATGTCTCCCTGTTAAACGAGAGTTGTGTATATTAACGATGGCTTACCCTTTGGGGTGAGATCTAAAAACACTTCATGGTTTTAATCGATGCTTATGTATGATACCACATTATGCCCCTTGTGCAGCTTTAATATCATTTAAAACTGGGTAGTTTTTGAATTGTTTCTTCATATGTTTGAACGTCATGATCTTAACCGTAGTGATTGCAGCAATTTATTTGCAATGCAATGCTTCAAGAAACTGTCAAGATATTGCCAGCCTCCACTCGTAGACCTGGTATAAATTCGCACTTACCTCAATATATTCGATACCCCATTGATGCTCTTACAAAATGCACGGCCATCAATATCAACTGTTTATGTTTACCAACCATTGACGCTAATTCCTGCCAGTTTTGCCACGAAGTCGCCAAAATCTTATAAGTCTCCAATGCTGCCTAATCAAAACCTTTATTTGTGTAATAATCACCTCGTGCATGGTTCAATTCCTCGTTGATGGACCACCACATCCGTGTCATAATGTGTTATATTATCATTTGCAGTGAATTTTTGATTAATTTCACCATATCATAATTTAGCATTCAATGTCTTCAATAGGTTGAAGGACATATGAGTTGATTGTCTAAGATCAGACTAAATTAAGATAAAACGCAAACAATATGTGCACGTGCCCCAATTTATACTATTCGAAATTGCAATCGATATGTACTGCACAGGTAAAAATTAGTATACCCCTCATGTTTCCAACAATCCGGAAACGCTAAATTCTCCGTGAAATATCGTGGATCATTTGTTCGCCACGGCTGCGCTCCTCTGTCTACGCAGAATCTTCACGGGAGAGTCTGAGACTGAAAGAGTCAGCTGCATTCATTGATTGAACATCTAGTTCGTTTCGTCCTTGATTTTGTAAAGTTACCTTGCAAATAATAATTTAAAAACTCTTATCATTTGAATTATACTTCTATGTATATCAGTGTGGAATTCTGTATAGGTAATATATTCTCATGACAATATAAGAAAACGTATTGAAAAACCAACCCTACCACCGCGTTACAGTTACACCACCTTCCACTGCAATGAAAATTGGTAAACTGTAGAGATGCGACGTAAAAAAAAACACTCATGTTTTTTTAATAAAAAACAATTTTTTTAATAAAAAACATCAGCCTAAAAAAAACATGTTTTTTATTGTTTTTTTTTAGAAAAACATAAATAAATGCAAATAAATCCATAATCACTTTACCTGAGGGCCACAGGATGATAGGTGATAGGTCTATGCTGTATCTTAAAATTCCTAATATCATTGAATGACAGCAAAGTCATTTGTATTGCATCATAGCTACTTGCCTATTGCATCATCTTTCAATAAACGTAGATTATTTGAAAGATTATAGATTGACAGCAGAGAGGGCGGGCAAATTGGTGTATATAGGGCATAACCTACAATTGATAAACGATGCCGATAATGAACCTGCTGCATTGCCATCAGCCTCAGAAAAATGGCCGCGATTGTTAACAACTGCAGGCTTAAACCAATAGAATCAAAACGAGTCAGACAGTGACACTGACAGCCATATGGACATGGATGATGTTCATGACCCTGATGGAGATCAACAAGAAGATACTCTTCCAAGCCTTGGTGATACAGTGATAAGTGATAGTGACTCTGAGTGAATCATGCCTCATGAGTCATGGTGAGTGATACCGATTCGATGAGACATGCGAGTGACGTGACCCATGTCACATACCACAAGTGACTTCAATATGTTTACTTGAAAGGAGTACTTTTTTTAGATGCTTTTATTTTTTCTACAGATTTTGATATCAGAGTCTGGTATCTGGTTGGGAGGGACTGAGTCATAGTCTTAGACTCATAGGTCATGGTGAGTGACTGAAAATGGAATGCTTTGAAATATTTATTTTTTGTATTTTTTGCATACTTTGATTTTTGAGTACAATAAGGAAATGAAAAATTTGTTTATTTACCCTTTTAAGCTTTGAACTAGAAGTATTAGGCTTGATAAATTATAAATCACACATGAGATATGTTAAATAAGATTTATAAACACATCATTTCAATGTATATTAAGGGTATAGATATATTGATCCCAAATAAATACACGAAAGGAAAAAAACAATAAAAAACAAAAAAAAAACACATAAAAAAACGTTTTTTTTACTAAAAAAAACACTCTGGAAAAAAAACGTTTTTTTTGCATCTCTAGTAAACTGAGCTCATTAGGAACTTCTGCGCTTCTGAAATCGCGCGTGGTTCGACATCCAATCCTGTGTTGGCAACGCCTCAATCAAGTCAACTAGTCGTCTATCTGTAGGGTAGTAGACAAATTTTTGCAATGCATACGTTCTAAAATGAAAAAAAACACATCCAGAATCGTAAAAAATTTTCACGATTGGACAATACCAACAAAGTTTTCGATATCACACAAAAGTATGAGATAAACTTAGACTTTTCCAAGGCGTACATTCACATAGTGTTTCCACGATTATATCTGACATGGTGGCGTCACAGGCCATGTCAAGTTCGATTTCACAATAATTAGACTTGATCCACATTCCATACTGACATTTAAATGATGGAAATTTGTTTCAAATTATAAATACCAATTGATACGCATCCAGACATACATTTTTTCATGTTTTTTGCCTATTTTGTCGATATTGTCTGTATAATTAACTTCACCTCAGATTCTAAATGATTTAGTCTCCCATCGAGAGTTTTTGAACGTCTCGTGTCTTTTAGAAAACGTTCGTTGTTGAAGCGGAAATTATTGCAATATATTATCATCCAGAGCTTAGACATGTACCATAAGTTGTATTGAATAATAAAAGTTATTTTAATAAAATTTGATTTCTAATTCGAATTTTCGAATCAAATTTCTAACTAAACATTTTTTCAATATAATTTAAATCAACAGCATGTACCATTTCGTTTATTAAAGAATTACATTTAATTCAATAAATTTTGGCTTCAAATTATTTGTATTTTATTTTAATTTAATTCTACAGCTTCAATTGGTAAAAATGAGCAATGATGCGTCCTCAATGCCAGAGGACGCAGATGGTTTGCGGAGAATGAAATACAGATTTTTGGTATCTTACTGTACTTCTTTTCAGTCCATCTTCACATGACGTGCTCTGCAAAACAGAGTACCATAAGAAGGCAGAACTTAAAAAAATTAGTCTTAATAGGTAATTCCTAAGAACGTTAGTCGGTAACGATTGAGCAATTCAAGATACTTGGGAATGTTCAGAATTCCCATCTAGGCGGCAACAGGAAAATTTTGTCAAAGAAAAATTCCGCTCAGGGTTATACAGTACAAACTGACTGGTTACGTTACACAAGTGAATTTAAGATAGTAATTGATTCAATAATCATGGACAATTGGATTAATTCGCACAATCACTTTGATATTGCAGTAAGCTAGAAAATCAGTCTCAGAAAAAACAAACACACGTTATAAATGGGGCAAAACTGCTAATAATTGACAGTATCAAGATCATTTATGAGTTTAACCAACATGAAAATGATGCACAGTTGTCAGAAAGTGACAGAACTCATCAGAAAGTATCAGAACTCCTATTCATGTTGTCCGAGAGTCTTGAACACCAGAATTCTTATAAAATACAGGTCGCATATGCTAAGTAATACTGCATAGGACAAGTTAAGCTACTGGCCAGGGAAAATATCTCAAACTAATGTTTGGATTTCACAGAGTCGCATTGCAGACAAATGCTAAGAGTACACTTCTACAACATGAACAAAATTAGTCACGATAAAATAACTCACAAATGTTGCTTCGTCTACGTGTCACACCGTTGTTTATCCCAGGAACAGGGATCGACGCTTCTCTAACCGCCAAAATTTCTAAATAGCCCGGAACGAGCCTGTCCGTGTACGCGGATACTAAAAAATATTAAAACTAAAACTAATAGTTAAGCTAATGCTGGGATTTATTCCAGCACAAGCATCATAGGAATTAAAGTAAAACTGTCGTTCATACATCACAAATTGAATGGCATTGGATGGATTTGATAGGTATTTTATTAATCCTGTTTATATATAAGAATGGAAATCACTCTTCTAACCCTTAACGCACTGAATTATGTTTCAAAAGTTGAAAAAATCTGAACTGCTTACTCCAATCATGCGCAGTCTTTGTGTTTGTACTGGCAGTAACGACGGGCCTAGTCGATCGAATGTCGTTCGAACGAATTCACAACAAGTGACGCTAACCGTCACACTTGCGGCCTAGACTCTAAACATGTAATTACTCTTGGTAGAAGCTTTTATTTTCTGTGCGACGAATTCGTCACACCATGTTTTCGATGTAAAAGAATGTTTTTCAATTAAAAGAAATGCAATACTTGATTTTTGGAAATACGATGCTAAAATTAATGATCCATATTAGAATTCAATAGACGTTACGATTTCTGAATTATCTTCAAAAGTTTGTTTTCGTTTGTTTGATCAGAAGTTTTCATTTGTTAGATCAGAAAGAGAAAAAGGTTTCGTTCATTTGATTAGAAACAACATAATTATTCATTTTCTTGCACTAAGTATACGAGTGATTAGTTCGACTCTGTTATGAGTGATTGTTCGACTCTGGATGATCAATGTTAGTTCATTGATCATCCCGCTAGATTGAATACCTAGCGGGGCCGGGAATCATCCCGCTAGATTGAATACCTAGCGGGAATCATCCCGCTAGGTATTCAATTCAGTAGTACGATAGCTCACATGTGATGTAGTTCTGATCGTCTGAACTCTGAATTGCGTGTTTAGTGTCGCATGATGGAAAACCCTGCCTAACGATTACATAATGAAGTTTAGTTCATTGTGGTCAACTTAAGAGACAAATTTTTAACTAACTAATACTTTATATAAGTCTAAGTTTAATTGTCGAGTGAAAGGTGCAGGCATAAAACTTCCAAGTGGTTAGGTACTTTATAGAAACTGAGCAAGTTAGCCTATGTATTTTATGCCTTTAAGAAGTTCATTTTTTGCCTCAAATAACGATGTTGGGTAGAAAAAGTGGTCTTGGTGGATCGAAATAATATATGAACGTTCAAAATTAGAATTCCATCCTGATGTATATGGTGCAATGGTGTATACTTTTAGTGTATACCTTTACAAATAGTACCAATGACAATGAGTAATGATCCTATCTATGTAGCATAATGCAAGTTAAGAAATCATACATCTAAAAAATACCTGAAGACAGTGTGAAAAGCGAGTTATTTAAAAAGTACCGTTGCTAAGGTCTGTAGCAAAGAAAAATTTTCAGTAGGTATTAGAAAATTTCACTTGCAAAAAAGTTGCACACAGACACAGGTGCTGTCTTGAAAACGTTATTGATGAAATTTGCATAGCTCAATGATTGACTCATTGAGCTATGGATTTGGATTGAGCCTCAATCCAAAAAATGGTGGCCATTCTGGCTCGGCAACATGGGGTAATAGGAGACACAACGTCACAACCTGGGCCCCTGGGCAACGAACTGCCCTAAAAACACATTTTCAGTTGAAAATTGGTTTGCAAAGGCTTCAGTTGACAAAAAAAATGATTAGCAACAAAGAATTTTGATCACCATCAAATGGGGCTTAACGGGCCACAGGGTAATAAGAGATGGACATGGTAAATCAGGACAGTCGTCCCACCTTTCATAGAAATGTTGTACTGGCTAAACTAGTAAAAATATTGCAAAACTAAAAATAGTTGTGTAAAGTTCAACATTTCTACTATCTATGGACTAGGCTAGTATGTAGGCAGCCACTGTGCAGAGAGTGGATGAATATTGCAAGATCTTTGGCGACGCTTCAGTAGCAAAATTTATGCCTTCAGAAGATCTTGCTGACACATTTAGATTAAAATTCTTGCATTTAATATATTTGTCAGTCTTAGGCCAACTATTTAAAAAAAGTAAGGTTTCCAGTATGTTGGATGGATCAGGATGCAGTGAAGCTTGTCCAGAAATTGGTTGCAAAGAGTTTCTGCCAAAAAAATATAAACATCAAGTTTATGATTACGTAGTTGCGGACTTGCAGTCAGGATGGAATTCTAATTTTGAAGGTTCATTATCGTTCATATATTATTTTGATCCACCAAGACCATTTTTTCTACCCAACATCGTTATTTGAGGCAAAAAATGAACTTCTTAAAGGCTCAAAACACGTATGCTAACTTGCTCAGTTTCTATAAAGAACCTAATCACTTGGAAGTTGTAAGCCTGCACCTTTCACTCAACAATTAAAATTAGACTTACAAAAAGTATTAGTTAGTTGAAAATTTGTCTCTTAAGAAGTTAAGTTGACCGCAATGAACAAAACTTCATTGAGTAATTATAACTACGCTGCAAAGAGGAGTTTTCCATCATGCACACTAAACACGCAATTCAGAGTTCAGACGAGCAGAACTACATATCACGTCGGCTAACGTGCTACTGAATTAAATAGGTACCTACCTAGCTTCTTTCCCACTCCCGGTGCATAATCTAGCGGGATGATCAATGCGGATGGTAACTGAGTCCAACTAATCAATCGTATACGTAGTGCAAGAGAATGAATAATTATGTTGTTTCTGATCAAACTAACAAAACCTTTTTCTGTTTCTGATCAAATGAACGAAAACTTCTGATCAAACAAACGAAAACAAACTTTTTGAAGATAATTCTGAAATCGTATAGAATTCTAATACGGATCGTTAATTTTAACATCGTATTTCCAAAAATCAAGTATTGCATTTCTTTTAATTGAAAAATATTCTTTTACATCAAAACAACAAATTTTTTCTTACAGCTCCTCACGAATGACGAATGAATGCTGATCATATTGATGAATGATGATCTTACTCTTATAGCTAAAAATTTTAAATTGAACGATTTTGTCATTTCAAAGACTCCATTGATTACAGAACTTTAGTTTTCGGAAGTGTATTCAAGAAAAGTTTCTGAAATAGTAGGAACATTTCCATTATCATTCTGAAATAGAAGCGTCATTTCTGTTCTTATATATAAACAGGATTAATAAAATACCTATCAAATCCATCCAATGTCATTCAATTTGTGATGTATGAACGACAGTTTTACTCTGATTCCTATGATGCTCATTTTTACCAGTTGAAGCTGTAGAATTAAATTAAATTAAACAATTGAATAAAATTAAATTTTACTAAATCAAGTTCTATTATTTAATACACTAGATGGTACATGCTGTAGAATTAAATTCTATTAGAAAAATGTTGAATTAAAAATCTGATTATATTTTTTTAATTAAAAATTAATTTTTATTGAATTAAATTGTATTATTAATGCACTATATGGTACGTGCTCTATGTTTTAAATAATGAAATAGTTTCCCATGTTAAACAACAAAAATTTTTTAAGACACAAAAGTCCGAAAACACGGGATGGCAGGCAAAATCATTCAGAATTTGAAGTGAATTTATTTAGATAAATTCAACATAATAGGGCAAATATTTATTGTGAAATCAAACTAGACACAACCAAAACATAAGCGTGTGACACCGTCTTGTAATACGTAGACAGAAAACAATGTGAACCTACGCAGTGAAAAAATAGCAGTTTATCTCATAATTTTGTGTGATATCAAAAACTTTGTTGGTGTTGTCCAATCGTGAGAATTTTTTACGAAGCTGGATGTGTTTTTTTTATTTTAGAATGTATTCATTGCAAAAATGTGTCTGCTAGCCTACAGATGAACAACTAGTTAACTTGATTAGTCGTTGGCAACACAGGATTGGATTTCAAACCATGCGCGATTTCAGAAGCACGGCAGTTTCTAATGAGCTCAGTTTATCAATTTTCATTGCAGTGGAAGATGGTATAACGCGGTGGTAGGGTTGGTATTTCGATACGTTTTCTTATATTGACATGAGAATATATTACCTATACAAAATTCCACACTGGTTGCGGTCACATTAGGGTAGTCAGACTGCATTATCAAATGTTCAGTTGACACTTGCTGTACAATCAGACTGTTTTTAGGGTAAAATTAGTTATTTGGGGTAACACGTGCATGCAACCTTGTAAATAAGTTAGTGGCTTGTAAATAGTTTTTCATTACTCAGCGTAAATGGCTTTTCATTAAAAATTACTCAGCAACGCATCTTAAAATTATCTGGCGACGCTTAGGCTTAAAAACCCATATATTGGCGACGCTGCATCCACCCTCTGCACCCTGGGTAGGTAGCATAAAGTAAGTTAGGAAATCATATTTTCACTACCTTCAACTTCAAGAAATCCCTGAAAAAAGTGTGAAAAGTGCGGTTTTGGAAAAGTATCTGTGAGGCTGTTCTTAGCCTAAGGTCTGTAGCAAAAAATGTGATGTATTAAAAATTTTACTGACATTAGTTACATAAAAGTTGCACATAGGTGTTTGCTTAAAAATTTGATTGACAGAATTTGCATATCTCATCCAAAAAATGGCAGCCATTTCCACAAGACATGGTATTAAGTTTTTTTTTTAATTTAAGGGACACCTGCAAAAATGCATTTACAGTAGAACCTTGGTTAGCAAAGGCTCCAGTCAACAAAAAAATCAATTGACAACAAATAATTTTGATTACCTACATTTACCTTGCTCAGCAAAAAAGAAATTCACTTAAGGGGAGCTGGTGCAAAAATTGTCAATTTAGACTTTTCCTGTTTTTATGCTCATCTTAAAGCTGACATTCTGGCCTATCCAACGGTACCAAACCCATCTTTGTATGTTTATTTATGTCCCTTGCAACATTCAAGAGACAACTGGACAAGTGGTTGAGAAAGATCCCGGATTGTCCAGTAATGGGAAACTACCATCAGCAAGTGACAAGCAACGGCATCTTGCATCAGCGTGCCCAAATGAGGGCACATAGACGGAACACGTCCAACGTCACATCCGACGACGACTCGGAGACGGAGGACGACGAAGGCGGCGCACCAGCGTGACCTGGGACTAGGAAGTCCCGAACTCATCATAAGGTCATAAGGCCAAATAATACACGCTGATACCACTCAGAAAATACAAAATCTTCGCGGTATTCAATGCATCTCATGTTCACCGCGTGCTGGGCCTCTCAGTGTCATCAGCACTCGTGCATCACTTCTCAAGAGATTCAAATTTAATATTCCAACCTTTGACAACTCTTCCAGACTTGAAGGAAGAGTTGGCAAGGAAAAATCCTTTACTGGAAATATACCATATGCATCCCAGACCAGACGCCGTTCATCTTGATCTTTTAGCTATTGGTCAGACCGCTGTTGCCGCCACATACAATATTGTTTGGGAGCAATGTTGTTTACTTTAATATATAATAAGTGTCAGCATCTGAGATTTGGTCATGTTTTGCCTGTTGCAAATTCTTGATATTGCAGAATTTTCACAGCTAATGGCGATGTCACCACAGCAGATATGTTGCCAGTCATCAATAGAAACGATCTATTTTATAATTCAGTTAAACAATCAACACATTATCTTCTTGAGTGGTTAAGAAATGGTTAAAATGCTATGCTGGTGATCTTTTAATCGCCTTATAAAATTGAAACCAAAAAATTTCCTATAATTGGATATTTGATTTATTACGTCATGATTGACTTAGTATAGTATAGTATAGTATCTTCGGCATTAAATAAATAGGCCTGGATAGGCCTGTCGCCGATTCTTGTACTTTTCTTGACTAGACTGGCCTTACGGACGGTAGATTTAAAATCGCTTCTAGATATCAGATGTTCCGTAGGGTACGAGGCATTTTAAGACTGAACATATGCTCATGCTTGGCCTTGTCTAGTCTGTTCTTGAACGCGTTCATACTCGGAGCGTCAACAATATCTTCAGGGAGGCTGTTCCACATGTCAGTGACTCGAAGCGAGAAGAAATGTTGTCGCGTGGATAAGTT